>NC_038247.2:16535563-16591760 GCF_000004515.6 Glycine max | reverse complement strand
AAAGAAATTCTTTTGCTTAGTTGCGAAGATAATGTGTGAAATACATATTCAAAAGAAATAAAAGAAAAATATTTAGAAAGTCTAAAAAGTGAAAAGAATGCAACACTCATTTATAAATTGTATTCTGATTTAAAATATAGGACTTGTGAGCGTATTTGATTCATATAGTTGAATTATTCAATATTTATGTATGCGAAAGGAAAAAAAAGGAAAGTTTGAAAAATATGGAAAGTCGGAAAAGGTTAACATAAAGGAGTGAAATAAAAAAAATTGATAAGAAAATAAATGAAGTTTCAGTTTAAATAAATTTTTAAAAATGAAAATATAAGAAAATACTGTATAGTAATTTTAGTAGAAAAACCTTAAATATTATATAAAATATAAATACATTAAAACATTAATTTAAATACTCACAAGAAAATAACTGTAAAAATTATATTGCTTTTAGTTTCAGAAAAAAAATTATAAATTGTACTGCTTACTATATATAATTGATATTAACTTAAAATTGTGTTACCCCAACTTATTATTTACTTGTTTATATAAATATAAACTTGAATCTCATGCAACTTTACATACATCTCTTTTAATATGTTTAAAATGATATTATCCACTGTGACTGAATTTTGATTGATGTTGATTGAGATGAACATTTATGTAAATTGTAGTTTGAAATTAATATCTTTTCAGTGGTGGTATAATATTCAAGTAAGGTTGAGACATCATGATTAAAAGATGAGTACCAACAAAAAGTATTCTTTTTAAATTATTATTATGATATTAGTTTGAAGTATGTGTTAGTTTTGTTTATTACTTATTTTTATTAGTAAATAAGACTTATTACTTTTAGTTAAATCATTTCTCTTAATTAATTTTTTTTCTTTTATAAATTTAAATTCAAAATTTCCCTTCTAAGAATCAAACTCAATTTTACTTAAATCGTTCATATATTAATTATCAAAAACACTTTAAGACTCAAGTTAGTAATGACTTTACAAGAGTATTAGTATGTAATAAACGTTGAGTGTGACGTTAACATGGGTTGTATTTATAAAAACTTGAGATGGACAAATTTTCTTAACATGAGGTTCAAGGTCTCCCAAAGATAATATTATTTTGTTTTGTTGTAAAACCGTGATAACTTTATTTTAGTCGATGTATAATCTAATGTTAACTTATACATTATGAGAATCATATGTTCGATTGATTGTTGACTCTCTTCAATGTTGAAAGCATGAACAAAACCACTTCTTAAGGTGTACATGATCACTGTCCTAAATGACCTATCACCGATGTACCACTATACAACAATATGCCACAAATTGAAATGCATGGTATAATATTGAAAGTTGCTCCCATATTGCTGGAAGTGAATATTGAATCATATTTTGATAGCTTTTAACACATGTTGTTAGTGGGGAATTGATATTATTAACACGTATAAAGGTCACACACACATCGTAATTAAATTGGGGCTAAAAAAGGAGCTCAATATAGAGTCGGTCGTGAACATATTACTATTAAAACATTTAATGATAAAAAAATGTTGGTAATTAAAAATGTGTTTGAAGTGACTAGTAGAATATGAGAGGCTCGCATATATGAGTTTGGACTTCGTGGCATGTATGTTGCGGTGCAAATTTATCAATTTTTCCCCTTACAATGTCCATTGTACAAACTAGGCCCACAAGACCCAAACTTGAGCACGTGAGTCTCCCACCTTTCACTAGCCACTTCAAAAGTCTTAGTCACAGGTTGTCATATAAACAAAGAGAAACAAAACTTGTCTAGACAATATGAGACTCCTACCTTTAAAAATAATACAATATTCAACACTTACAATTTAGATTGAATCAGATTTTGGTTCAAAATTATCCGTTAATAATCTATGTGTGGTCATTGCCTCTTACGAACACTTACAATTTAGACTAGATCAGATTTTAGTTCAAGATTATATATATATTATCTGTACTTCAAGTTTAGTGCGGAACATATTTGTATAATTTTGTCGTGTAAAATTCCAAAAACAAAATTTAATCAACATATATAAACTTTAAAAATTTCGAGTGTGATAGTAGTATTGAGGTTTAATACTCCGATAAGTTATCTATTTTTTCCCTTTAATTATATTCTTTCACCTCATATTTAATATAAGGAGAAAAGATAAACTCATCATAAAATTGTTCAAATTTATATATAATGACTAAAATAATGGAAACTGTAATAACTGAATAGTTAGATCAGTTGGCAGTAGGATCGATCTAACTTAATCACCGAACTATATTACTTATAAAAATTCGATCTCCCTTGACACCGGCCGGTAAATTAAATGTCTAATATAATATTGAATTTTTTTAAGTAAAAAGTATTAATACTATTAAAAAAATATTATTAATGGATTAATTGTCATGTTTGGTAAAGATTATTGATTTTTATCATTATTATTTTAAAAGTCAAATTTAAGATTATTGGTAATTAGTTAATAATATAATATTATGTAAAAGCTTCTACAAAAAGTGATGAAAAAAAAAATACACTTACCGAAAATTAGACTCATTCAAATATATTTTAATTTTGATCATCTTTAGCGTGTACTCCAGTATATTGTATAATTATCGTTGTATTAATTTCAAAGTCGTATTAAGTGAGAAACAATAATTTGGCGGAGAACAGATGAAAAATGGAAAAAAAAAAAAAAAAAAACACACACTAGTATATCGTTTTAGGTTCCTAAATGGTTTCAACGTTTGATGCATTACTAAATAACTCCACAAAATTGGGAAATTTCACATTCTTGGATGTTTTATACAGTACTAATTAACTGACAAATTATTACAAGATAATAAGGGAAGAAAAAACAAAGCAATTGTTTCCTTCCATGAAACCTTTCATGTGTACAGGGGACATTTACACCTAGCAAGTTCCATACATTAATTTATTGAATTCAAAGCAAAGCATTATTGCACCCAAAGCCAGCTTATTTTCAAAAGTAACACAATGTTCTATCATCTCTTTTTAGTAGTACTTAATAAATTAATGTTCCCCATTTATTAAGAAAAAATTGGTTTAAGGACACTCAAACCCACATGGGGATTGTGAGTAAATGAGCTGGATAAAGAGCACAAATCCAGCTTGAAATTAATCATCAAACCATAATGTCAAAATTAAATTAAACTCATTATTCTTAATTAACTTTAATTATGGACCTGAAGGTGCCCTATGAGGTACCCCTTTTCTTCTCCTTGAATTTGAACAAGCTTGGGCTAGAGATGGCCTTAGATGTGAATTAGAAGGCGTGCTTTGGTCTACTTGTTTGTGGATTCCTTCAAGCAATTCTTCTTTTGATGGCAACCTTCTTGACATTCCTTCATGCATTCTCCCTATTTCTTCGTCTTTCTTTGCGCTTAAGATAAAGCTTGCATTCCCGTTCTTATTTATTCCTACAAGCTATTATTATTTATATACATACAATAAATAAATCATTGTTATGATAAGCTTCTTTTAAAAAAAAGTATGAAAACCATTTCTAATCTTTAATATCGCATTTCCACTTATTGATGTGTACATATTATTATTCTTTTAGGTTATACCAAATAACTTATATATATTCTTCTTCTTAATTTTGGGTACAGAAGTATACAAACCAAGTAAAAACGAAACTAAAGCCAAGCAAACATGGTTTGACTTCTTAGCAATGATACATGAATGCGACTTATGACTTTAATTAAATGAACAACTAGATATAATTAAACGTTTAATATGGAGTGCAATGACATTTATGGTTATATATATTTTTAAAAAACTACACTTTTAGATGAAAGAGAGTTAATTAAACAATTGAAAAGGAAAACAAATTAAGATAATATATGTAACTCAAATATTATTTGGTGCCCTATTATGTTTACATCAATGAGAACAATGTATTTAACAAGAAAATTTATGTTTTATTTGTATCGTGTATAATATTTTCTTGGGTCAAAGGTAATTACACTACATATAAGATTAATTTTTATCCAATAAATTAAGAGATATTCCATGTCTTAGGACTAAAAATTAAGATAGTGTTTTAGATGTCGATGAAATAGAGAATAAGGTTAATGAGAGATGAACCTTACACCTCAAAGAACAGAAACGAAAAGGGTTCAAGAGATTCCTTATGCAAATTTCACACAAATGGAGTTGTTTTTTCCGCTACCAACAACGACAATATTGGTCTTGGGTTGATTTTGAGGCCTCTCGTTCAAGAAAAGGACTCTAGCACTGTTAATCACATACGTCTGAACCTTACTGATATCCAAAACCTACTGAATCTCTGCTACCCTCACAACATCATGATATGATGACCTCCTTATCTGCATTACACTTACATATAAAAAGATTCAATCCTCCTAATTCCATTAATTCCATAATCTAATTAAAAAAAATGTGATAGCAACAATAGACCCATCAGCCCAGCACCATGCAATAGACCTGCACGTGTTATCACTAAGCCTAAGTATCTAGAAGATTACGTATAAGTGGAGGGACCCAACTTAGTGCCATTCTGTTAGGATTGTCGCTGTGTAGGAGACAAGCACCAAACCATGATCCTTCTGTTATAACAGAATGGATAGTAGCTATTGTAAAACCTTATAAATACTATACTATGTGCATGAAATAAAGCAGCGAAAACCTTTTGAGTACTTTAGCTTCGTTTGCATTTTATTTCCCGTAGTCAATAGCTATCAATTGGTCCGACCTACCCTTTCCTACCAGCCACCATGCTTGAACACACTACCAGGCAAACCACACTCAAATGTCTCAAGGAAGTTGTTGCCCGGTTAACCCAAGCCCAAGCCACCTTGACCCAAGGCCAAGCCACCCTCACCCAAAACCACGCCACCCTTGCTCAGTCACAGTCCTCCATGAACACCAAAATGGATCGAGCACCTTGCAGTGCTCACTGTCCACCCTTCATCCCCTCACCCGCCACCTTCACCTACCTTAACACCCATACCACAAACTGCCAAGCCTCATATGAAGCTCGATGTACCGCGCTTTGATGGCCAGGATCCCGTCGGTTGGATTTTCAAAATCTGTCAATTCTTTGATTATCAAGGTCTACCCGATCATGAGCGAATCACTGTGGCTTCGTTTTACATGGACAACCCTGCATTATCATGGTACCAATGGATGACCCGTAATGGGTTCATCTCGTCCAAGTTGTGGCGCTCGCCAAGCTTCAGGAGGAAAAGCTACACGACCGGCGCCGCCATGTCCGACAACCAGCTTCGCCTTCTATGCCTCCTCCTCCCATTTCACCATCACCACCGTCCACGGCACGCCCTCTGGTTAAACGCCTCTCCACGGAGGAACTCTCCATTCGTCGCGACAAAGGCTTGTGTTACCATTGCGATGAGAAGTTGGTTATCGGTCACCGGTGCCGACCACGCCTTCACCTTCTCATCACGGATGAGGATGCCGATTGTTCTGATATTTCTGCACCACCCTCACCAGTTGCGGTTAGTGACCCTCTCCATCACCAGGACCAACTCAACGTTCCACAGATCAGTCTCACCGCATGGTCGGGAATGCCGGCACCAGAGACATTCCGCATCTATGGCACTATTGCTCGCCACCAAGTCGTGATCCTAGTTGACGACAACAGCACTCATAACTTCATTCAGGCCAGACTTGCGGCTTTCCTTCATCTAGATCAAGTCCCAACCACAACGATGCATGTCATGATTGGCAACGGGGGCACTATTGAATGCAATACCAAATGCCCCTCTATTCCCATCCTCATTCAAGGCTACTCTTTTTCAATTGACCTCTACCAGTTACCCATCGGGGGCGCGAACATCATCCTCGAAGTACAGTGGCTGAAGCTACTTGGACCAGTCACCACTGACTATGCTTCGTTGACAATGCGCTTCAATTATTTGGGCCAGTCCATATCCCTGCATGTCGACGTTCCTTTTTGCCCGAGTCCGGCTTCGGCCCAACAACTGAAGTGATTCACCCAAACCCATGGTATCTCTGCTTTATACCAATTAACCCATATCCCCAACCCGACCCTTTCTTCCCCTCTAGATACAACCCCACCAACTACCTTTTCACACCCAGCCTTGGCTCATCTTCTTCATCATTATGAAGCCATTTTCTAGGAACCACACTAGCTCCCACCTCCACGCAACATCACTCATCGTATTCACCTATTGCCAAACACAAACCTAGTGAATGTTAAGCCTTATCGCTACCCATACTCCCAGAAGAATGAACTCGAACACCAGGTGGCTGCGATGTTGGATGCCGACATGATTAGACACAACCACAGCTTCTCTTCGTCGGTGCTACTTGTCAAGAAGAAGGACAATAGCTGGCGTTGTTGTGTTGACTACTGAGATCTCAATGTCGTAACCATTAAAGATCGCTTTCCCAAGCCGACAATTGATGAGTTATTGGACGAGATCAGTAATGCTTCTTGGTTCTCCAAGCTGGACCTCCGGCAAGGGTTCCACCAAATTCGCATGCACGATGAGGATATCCCAAAAACAGCATTCCACACCCACCACGGTCATTATGAGTTCACGATAATGCCCTTCTGCTTGTCCAATGCCCTATCCACTTTCCAGGAAACCATGAATGACCTCCTCCGGCCATTCCTGCGAAAGTTTATGGTTGTTTTCTTCGACGATATACTCATCTACAACCCTTCCTTTCTTACTCACCTGGAACATTTGGAAGCAGTCTTCTCCACCCTCTTGAGTGGTTCGTTCTTCCTTCGCCGCTCCAAATGAATCATCGCTTAACAACGTTTAAACTATCTTGGCCATATCATATCACCACAGGGGGTGGCGCCTGACCCAGAGAAGATCCAGGCGATGACTGGATGGCCCATCCCAAACTCTGCCTCTGATCTTCGAAGCTTCCTGCGGCTTATCGGCTTTTATTGTAAATTCATCAAGAATTGCGCCGCCACTGCCGCGCCATTAACAGCGCTCTTGTGTAAGGACAAGTTCTCGTGGAGTCTTGAGGCATAGGTAGCCTTCCAACAGTTGAAATTTCTGATGACTCAAGCTCCGATCCTAGCTACTTCGAACTTTACAGTGCCATTCACTTTGGAGATTGACGCCTCCGACACAGCCATTGGCGCCGTCTTACTCCAGCAATCACGCCCCATAGCTTTCTTCAGTAAACAACTATGCCCATGGTTACAGAAAACATCTACCTACGTCTGAGAGCTTCATGCCATCACCTCGGCCGTGCGAAAGTGGCGCCATTATCTTTTAGGGCACCCTTTTTTCATTATGACAGACCACCGGAGTTTAAAGGAGCTCATGACTTAGGTCATACAAACTCTTGAGCAACATATTTACCTCTCCAAACTCCTTGGGTACGATTACACCATCCAATATAAGCCCGGGTCAACTAATGTAGTAGCGGATGCATTGTCCAGAATTTCGGCAACCCCACCATCCCTTCTGATCCTATCAATCCCGCATAATCTTTTCTTGGACTAGCTCAAGAAGACACTTACGCAGGATCAAGCGTACTAAGAACTCCTTCACCAAGTCTGAACTTGTCCCCACAATCACCCAGGCTTCACCTGTAAGCAGAATTTGCTTTTCTTCAAGGACAAAATTTGGTTACCTTCCGGCCACAAGCTTTCGAAAGTGCTCATGGATGAATTCCACCAGACACCCTTCGGAGGCCATATGGATGTTACTAAAACACTCCATTGAATCCAACAACACTTCTTTTGGCCACTTATGCCTGAGGATATTTGAAGATATGTTGCTCAGTGCATTCTTTGCCAACAGGTTAAGTATGAGACCCATAAACCCGTCGAACTCCTGCAACCCTTACCAATTCCCTCTTCCCTCTAGGAAGACTTATCCATGGACTTCATCACCGGTCTCCCAGCTTCTCACGACTACACCGCTATCATGGTAGTCGTTGATCGGTACTCCAAGGGGACACACCTCGGACCTTTACCCACACACTACACAACCCACAAAGTTACAGTTTTGTTCTTTGACATGGTCTGCAAAATTCATGGATTCCCACGCAGCTTAGTATTGGATCGCGATCCTATCTTCCTCAATGCTTTCTGGCGCAAACTATTTAGTATGAGTGGCACCTAGTTACGCTTTAGTACAGCGTATCATCCACAATCCGACGGCCAAACGGAAGCCATTAACAGGGTCTTCGAACAATATTTGTGCTCCTTCGTCCATGATCAACCTCGTCCATCCACAGTGGCACCGGGTTTTCACCGTTCGAGGTTACATTCGACAAGCCACCTACAGCACTCCCACTGTACTCAACCGGCGCATCCTCAATGGAGGCATTTGATACACTATTAACCTCCCGGATGGCCATTCACACCACCCTTCAGCGTCGCTTACAAAAGTACCAGTCGCTCATGAAATGCATGGCCGATACTCATTGCCGGGACCTCAACTTTGTCGTCGATGACTGGGTGTACGTCAAACTCCGCCCTTATCGTCAAACCTTCGTCCAACCAACCTACTCCAAGATGTCCAAGAGGTTTTACGACCCATTCCAAGTCCAGGATCGTGTAGGTGTTGTGGCATATCGCTTACAGTTGCCAATAGCTTCCAGGATATACAATGTTTTCCATGTATCACACCATGGACCTATTCTGACAGAGGCACCAGTGCTTCCATCTTTCAGCACGGACAATCATCCCATCATTCACCCTCTTCGCATTCTGGACTGGAAAACTGATGACATTACTGACCCTCCTACCCAACATGCTTTGGTGCAGTGGCACGGTTTGCCACTAAAAGATACCACATGGGAACTCTGGCTCGAGTTGAAGGCTCTTTACGACCTTGAGGACAAGGTATGTTTTCCGGGGGAGGGTATTGATAGCAACAATAGACCCATCAGCCAAGCACCATGCAACAGACCCACACGTGTTATCACTAAGCCTAAGTATCTAGAAGATTACGTATAAGTGGAGGGACCCAGCTTAGTGCCATTCTCCTAGGATTGTTATTGTGTAGGAGACAAACACCAAACCATGATCCTTCTGTTATAACAGAATGGATAGTAGCTATTGTAAAACCTTATATGTGCATGAAATAAAGCAGCGAAAACCTTTTGAGTATTTTAACTTCCTTTGCGTTTTATTTCCCGTAGTCAGTAGCTCTCAAAATGCATGTATAATTTGATATATGAACTATACTCGCACATATATAATGAATAAAATGAAATCAAATAAATTAAAGTAACCACTTGAATCACTTGATGGTCCTTATGCCAAGATTGTTTGCAATAAAAACATAATGCTTGGTCTTTGCAATCGAGGCAGTACATGTTACATTCCTTTCTGGGTGTGTTGATGTGGTTTTCGCGCATGGTGAAGAATGTCGATGACAATAGTTGTTCCAGCCATGGTGGTGGCACCAACATTAATTCCTGGTGTTGAGAAACAAACAACCACTATAATAGACTACAAAAAGTAAAATGCATTGGACAAAAGAAGCTAGGCATGCACATTTATATATATGCATTGTACGTGGAGGTTGATTATTATAAGGTAGAAGTAACGTACGGTTGGAGATTATAATAGCAAGAATTCAGGAACACAGAGAAGGGAAAATGGGGAAGTTGAAAGAGTAACATAAGATTTGTCAACAAAACAATGGATGAAGTAAAGTAAAGGACAAAGCAAGTGTATTGTATAATAAAAGGTGCCAACGCGGTTCAAATCAAAGGATGGTAGGTCAAGTGGATTTTGGAGCGATGGATTTGAAGGGATTAGCTGAGTGTGGTACATTGTTCTGTTTGGACGGATTGGTTACGTTACAGCTACCTCGTTTCATTTTATTTTTTTTTTGGATCTTAGCTTTTTTCTAAAATAAGGGTATACTTTGTAGAAATTTTAATAATATTATAAGTTATATTTACAACAACTTTATGAATTATTTGAGGCACACTACTATAAAATTATTTCAGTTTAACTATTGATTTTGAATTTAAATCTTAAATATACAAATGCTTAATTACTTGATGGGAGAGTTTATAAACAATAATAATTTTACAAGTCTCAAAAAAGATTATATTTAGTGGAGGATAAATGTGATTCAATTTAGATGAAATAAAAATTCAAGCACATTGAGACACTAATAATATGTTTGGTCAAAGAAAGTGAAAGAAAAAAAAGTAAAAAGAATAGAAAGTAGAATAATTGTTTGAGTTGTTTGATTGGAAAAAAAAATTAAAAGAAAGGAAGCTTCTCTTATTTTCTTGGGTTATCATATTATAATTGTGAAATATGTAGTGACTAAAATTCCTCTTGTTTAATTGTATAAAAAAGGTAAAAGAAAAAAATGTGTCAAATAATATAAATATCCTAAATAAAAAATGAGACGTGATAAAGACTTTTCATTCTTCTCTTTTCTTTCCAATTTGAAAAGAAACACTTTTTATGTGGGTCTCAATTTTTTTTTCTTTTCCCTTCGTAATTTGGCGTTACCAAATGAAGGAAAGATTTCAAATTATGGTGTTTTCTTTACAATCAAAATAATCCCTCTTAGCTTTAGTTCAACCAAACAGATAGTAAATATAGACATGTCTCAGAAAAAATTTAAATAATGATTCATCACATTGTGAAAAATAGTCCCTTCTGTTGAACTAATTTTATTGGTATATATATTACAAATTTAATTCACTATCATTTGCACTTTAAAGGAGGTTTCTTTTTATAAAAAAAAATGTTGTTGGTCATTGCCAAATTACAGCACTACGATCACATGAAACTTGTTTTTAAAAATCTTTTACACAATTTTTTTTATAATTTATAACGTGATATTTATAATATATTTGAGACGTTTAAGAAAAAATATTTGTCCTTCTAATTTTTTAAGAAAATAAAACATGGTTATAATAATTTTGAAATGAAATTGAACTTGATAGAATAACAATTAATGATGATAGTTTGTTCATTATAAGTTTACTTTTTTTTTTGCTACAGTTCAATATAATAAGTTTATGATCATCATACAGTACAAAAATAGCAAAAGAAAACAGTGTAGATAATCGGTTTCCTTGAGATTATAAGTTGCGTGTGGTTTGGGGAGGCAACAAATAAGAGTTCATAATTTAAGAGTGTTCATAAGATTGTGCGCATTTGGACTCCATCAAAGCCCTTGCAGTATACGACACAATCATATGATCTGACGGCGGTTTCATAGCTACCTTTTTGTGAAAAAGTTCATCACTTTTGTAGACACGGGTCTTTTACCCGTGTCGACGCCCGGGCTATTTAAATATTATCAATACATGTGTAAAATTCAATAACGATGTTTATTTGTATGATAATAATATTGAGCTATGTTTAGAAAAAAGATAAGAACCTAAAATAAGAATACAAACAAATCTGATGTTATTGTAAATTGTTGGATGGTGTTGATGTAACAATGAAAGAGAGACTACACAATAAAGACAGGTAAATGAGTTCATTAGATTTTTGGATACAATTATTGATCATTTAATAATCAGAAGTATGACGATAGTATTATATACAACAATTTTCACCTACCTGAAAAGTAGATATTTTAAATCAATTTACTTTAGTGGAGGTGATATAATAACAAACATCCAATAGTGGCCTTGGTTATGTGATGCTGCAACATAAAGAAATAAATGTAATATATATTGAAATTTTGTAAATTAAATATTGACTTGTTGGAAATGATATCTAATGTATAATGATAATCTTTTCCATATATTCATGAACAAACAATTATAAAAAAAAATGTATGACAGGGATATATTTGTCCCATGGGTCGTCCATATTTATTGTTGATCATATATTGATAATCTTTTTCACTTCTCATGATAATTTTTTGCACCTTAGCAAACATTTAGTCTATTAATCCATATATATACTCTGATAATCTACTTAGTATATTAAGTGCTAACCTTTTACGGTTTCCATTCTTCAACCATATTTATTGCTTATCAGTATAATGATAATATTTTCCATATATTCACGAATAAACAATTATAAAAAAAAAACGTATGAGAGGTCTCATGACGTCAACATGGAAAGTAATATGTTTGTCCCGTGGGTCATCCATATTTATTGTTGATCATATAATGATAATCTTTTTCATTTTCCATCATAATCTTTTGCACCTTAGCAAATATTTAGTCTATTAATCCATATATATACTCTAATAATCTACTTAGTATATTAAGTGCTAACCTTTTACGGTTTCCGTGTGTCATCCATATTTATTGTTGATCAGTACAATGAATGGAGAGGAACGAAGATGGAAGATGGAGAGGATACAAATGTGAGCATATCACGAAAATCCTTCAAGTTCACTCGGTTCAGAAACAAATTCAAGATACAAACGTATTTGGAAAATGCAAACGTTGGGGAAATGGTGTCACAATTAATGTGTGAAATGGGTCACGTCATTGGTACCGTATTTGGTGCATCGACAATGGTGCTACAATTAATGCATGCACATTGATAATGGTGTCACAATTAATGCGTGAAATGGGTCACGTCATTGATACCGTATTTGGTGCATTGATAATGATGTTACAATTAATGCGCGTGCATTGATAATGATGTCACAATTAATGGGTGAAATGAGTCACGTTAGCGTGAAATAGAGAAGCCTGAAATGCATCTGAATTGGTACTGCATTAATTACTAAGGTACCACATTAATTATGTTTTTTAATTTAAAAAAAAGCGTATAAATGTAAAAAACTGCCACGTAAGCCAGTATTGATGTTGACATTTTTGGGCGAAAGAATGCGTTAACCACGTAACTAAAGCATGTTTGGTACCATTTCAAAATGTATAAATTATTTTACGGTATTAGTGTGTGAGTCATTTTTTTTATATACTATAACTTACTTTATCATGTCTATTGTTTTTACTATCTTTTTTTTTTTAATCTCTATACTCATGCATTTGAAAATTATTATTATTTTCATATCCTAATAGAATATTTAAAATTGATTGTTAAGTACTTATTCATTTGAAATGATAATTAACAAAAATATGAATAAAATATACTTATTAATTAAACGTTAATAAATTGACAATGATTACGATAAAAAAATACAAAAATGAAGCTGGTTTTAATAATATGTTAAAATTGATACTGTAATATTTAAAATTGATTGTTAAGTACCTACTAATTAGGAATAACTCATCGTCTAAGTTATGATCATTTCCATATCCTAAAAGAAATGCTTATTAATTTGAAAATTATGATTATTTCTATATCTTAACATAATATTTAAAATTGATTGCTAAATACCTATTAATTTGAAATGAAAATTAACAAAAATATGAATAAAATATGTTTATTAATTAAACGTCAATAAATTGACAATGATTATGGCAAAAATAAATACAAAATTGAAGTTGTTTTAATAATATATTAAAATTGATTGTTAAGTACCTACTAATTAAGAATAAATCATCGTCTAAATTATGATTATTTACATATATGGTTATTAATTTGAAAATTATGATTATTTCTATATCCTAACATAATATTTAAAATTGATTCTTAAGTACCTATTAATTTGAAATGAAAATTAATAAAAAAATATGAATAAAATATGCTTATTAATTAAACGTCAATAAAATATGTAATGAATTGTCAACGAAATGGTCACTTTCAAACAGAGAAGTGAAGATAGACACAAACGAATTTTAAATTGACTGTTAAATCAAACAAATTGATTTTAAATTTGAAATTTGAAGATAAAAATTTGAAATTGTGATTTTCATATCCTAACAGAATATTTTAAATTGATTGTTCAACCAAACGAATTGATTTTATTATTCATAAATTAATTTCCATGACTGATTCAAGATTATGTGACCCCGATATAAACAACACCACAGTGTAAAGCTGAGTGAAATAGAAATGCAACTATTTCCTAAGTATGAAGCTAATTAATTTTCTCCGTAATAGAGCAATCAAACATATTTCCATTAACAATAAATGGAAAAAACAAAAAAAACGACAAATTGATATATAGAACGATATAAATATAATAAAAAAATTGACAGAAATGTTAAACAAAAGTATAAAGTAATCTTAGCATAGGAGTAAATTTTAATTTAAAATGTTTACATTTATATGAAATTATAAGACCCACAAAATTATAACAAGTAACTCATAAACAAATAATTATGTAATGTAAATGGTCTTAGGAATCTATTAAAAAAAATAGAGGTTGTTGCACTAACATTAGTTTAATATTAATCACCCAAACTCCCCAATTGATCATTATTTTTTATGATTGAAAATGAAAATTAAAACGTTAACTCATCATCCTAACATTTTTTTATTTTTCTAAAATTTATTTATTAATTCAATATTTTTTTGTTATATATGTTTCAGCTAAAGTAACGTGAACATTGTTCTTTCTGAAATATATAATAAAATTGTGTATATATGAAATCCAACCATTAAAAAAACTACATGAAATTGAATTGATCAAACACTCAACATACTCATCATCTATCATTAATAAAATACAATATTAATAAAATGCATTGTCTGGAAATCATAATTATTAAATTACAACTTCAAACTGTTAAAATAAAGTAACATAAAAATTTCATCATCAATAAAATGGGGTCATCATCACTCCAATTTTGTTGCTTCCTAATTATCAGGTACCCTATCACCGGAGTCAGCTGATTTTCTGTTAAGAATTCCTGCCATTGCTACAGTTGAACGCAAAAATGGAACGCAAACAAAAATTAACTAAAATAATCTATATTACTAATAAAATATTATTAAATTAACTAAAACCTAACAATGAGAAATAAAAATTATCTATATTAATGAATAAATATAATTCAAGCTACGAATGTTGAGAGCCTCTGCATCAAAATGTAAATTGAAATCCCTGTAACCCAAAAAGAACCATAAACAAAGAAGTTCAAAACTACTATATTCAATCATCTGACCATATAAATAAAGGATGACATATATGTGATAATAAAGCATGTCATATATTTGAAAATCAAAGCTGGAAGTGTCTAACTCAAAGGGATTGAACAAATATAAAAATATAACCCATTGAAATAACTCAGCCAGCATTAAAGGAAAAAAAATATAAAGGTAGAACACCCAAAAAAATTTAAGCTTTTGGGTTGCCAAAAATAAAAAAACAAAAAAAAAGTTACCCAATGATCCAACTATAAACCCAAAATGCAACGCAAGCTGTAGAAGGCTTAGGAACACAAAAAAATATTTGTTTTTTGTAGTGCGAGAACTCAGAAAACAAAATAAAGGGAGAACACCCAAAAAAATGAAAGTTTTTGTCTTGTGAAAAATCATAAAACCCACAAAAAGTGGGACATCGAAGAAGGCTGAGGTTCACAAAAAAAATTAAGCTTTTGTATTGTGAGAAACAAAGAAACAAACAAAATGTAGTCAGAGAATCAAAGAAAACAAACCTGTTTGAGATAAAAATCGAAGCTTTTTATAGATAAAGATCACAGCTTTAGTGTCTTCTTCCACCTTCTCTGCATACAATAATGAAGGTATTGTGAGAAGTCAATAAACAAATTAAAAAAATTTAAACTTTTTGTAGTGCAAGAACTCAGAAAACAAAATAAAGGGAGAACACCCAAAAAAATTAAAGCTTTTGTCTTGCAAAAAATCATAAAACCCCAAAAAAATGAGTATAAGAATGAACACGTTTGAGAAGACCGATGAAGATGAAAAAATTTAACCATAAACCAAAAAAACAAAGAAAATGAACTCGTACTCGTTGAGTTTTCAGATAAAAACTGCAATTGTAGTGTGCTCTTCCACCTTCTCTACATGCAATAGAGGTTGACTAAAAAAAATGTAAGCTTTTGTATTGTGAGAAACAAAGAAAACATAAACAGAGAAACAAAGAAAACAAATCTGTTTGAGATAAAAATCGAAGCTTTTTGGAGATAAAAATCGCAGCTTTAGTGTTCTTTCACCTTCTCTGCATACAATAGCGAAAGTATTGTGAGAAGTCAGAAAACAAAATAAAAAAAATTTAAACTTTTGTATTGTCAAAAGTCACAAAGAAAACGAATTTGCACTCATAGAGTTTTCAGATAAAAATGACAGCTTTGGTATGTTCTTCCACCAAGAACATGATATAGAAATGCAAACCTAGAGAGGAACGCAAATACGATATGGTTGTCATGGAATCTGAGATAAAAATCATAGTTTTGGTGTAAAAAATCACAGCTTTAGATGTAAAAAATGGGGAGAATGAAAAAATGGAAAGAAGGAACAGAGAAGGGGGAGATAGCAATTGGGGAGAGAGAAATGAGAGAAAGTGAAAATGGTAAAAAAAAAAATGGCACTTGGGATTTGTGAAGGAAGAAAGAAGGAAAATGCGTGCAACAATAAATAAAAATGGTAAAACGTGTGCCACAATTTGTGTCACATAGTTGGCTACTGAGTAAAATAAAAAAATAAAAATAAAAATAATAAATATTTTGGGCGGAAAATGAGGGGGGGAGGGGGGGGCTTCGCATTGTAGCACGATATGACATTTTTATACGGAAAACATTTAATTGATTATTTATTCGGAATTCGAAACGCACCATTTCGCTTGTTGACCCTATTTATTGAAAAAAACGCATTAGAAACGCATCGTTTTTGTTGGCACTGTGCATGAGGTGACATTTTTAGGCTAAAATTAGAACAACGACAACTTGCCATGTGGTCACTCAGGACCTTGTTTGTATAATGATAGATGATTACCTGCACTACATTTAATAATAACCTAATGTTTCAATTTCATTTATTATGGCATTAATTTATATACTTTTACCGAACAAATCTAGCAAAGGTGATTCATATAGCTTAAGTTCTTAAACATATTAATAGGAATTTGATTGGCTGTGCATATGGAAAAAAGTTATTAAAAAAATAAAATTTATTTCAATAATCTTTACATCTCATTAAATTAGTCTTATAATTTTCAATCATGAAAATGTTTTACTTATAAATAAATTATACACAGGCAGATCAGAAGTTTTCTTTGAAAATGCCACCTATCTAGATCGCGTTTTAGTACTAGCGTGGGAATTGAATTGTATCTTTATTTTAAAAAAAAAACTAGAAAGGTTGCATGGCTATTGAAGAAAAACTTCATAATAAAAAATATTCAAAAGAATATTTTGGCTAAAATTTCTTTAGTGTGGAATACATTAATCTGAACATATTTATAACTTTTTGAAATATAATAAAGAGATACATATTTAAATTTCAATTCTTATTTAAATATCGATGTACTTTCTTAATTTCATATATATTCGGTCGGAATATTTATTTTAAAACAAAAAAAAAAGAAAAATAGGAGATGTTTTTTACGGTAATTAAGATATGTTAATGATTATTTAAAATACTTTTAGTTTAGTTTTAATTATATTTAAATAATATTTCTCATTATTTTTTCAAATATTGCTTCATAAAAGGTAGTACATTTTTACTCTAAATTTTTTCCGATAAATCAAAGAACTCTAGTTTCTCGAAATGCTAACTCTATTAGTGTCATTATGTTATGTGGCAATAGTTCATTAGTATCATATAAGATAATCTCTATTCGTAGTATTTAACAAAAGTAACTTTCAGGAAATCAAGGTTAGCCTAATCAAAACAAAACCCATCAAATAATGTATGTGTTTGGATTAAAATTTGTAAACATAAGTTTTGGGATAAACTTAAATTTACAAATTGTATTTGCAAAAGTATTTCAAGTCATATTTCTTTAAAAAAATTAAATTTACAGGCAAAATTTTGCTCGAACTTTAAATATCCCTAGGTTAAAATTTCATTATATTGCCAAAGCTATCCCTCTATAAATTAAAACTATTTTTTAAGTTCGTTTGTTATTGCTTCCTCTTATACGAATTGATTTTTCATTATTTCAGTCCACTATGTCAAATTCTTTAGAGTTTTGAAATCCCTCAATGGTTAGGGGGAGTTGCTATTAGCCCAATTGGAATCGTTTTCGGCCCCTCCAAAGGGGTTAACACCTTTTTTTTAAATGGCCTTTTCACGGAAATATGATCCATTATGTGATGGGGATGCGAATAAAAATAAATAATAAAAATATTTTTTTTTGTGTATTTGTCATATTTCTATTATATTAAAGGGGTGAAAAAAAAATGAAAATACGACTCCGTCAAAACAATACAATAAAATCATAATTTTGTTGTTAAAAAAATAACAACGAAAATACGATTTTGTTGTATTGTTTCAATGGAATCATATTTCCATTTTTATTTCAACAGTAGTGGTGTGCACCTTGGTTGTGTAATGCGGCGAGGTGGGTGGGTGGAAGTGTGTGCCGGTGTGGTGGATGTGCAAGGGACTCGTAGAGGACACGCGGAGGGAGTTGCAAAGGTGGCTGGACCGTGGTAGACGGGGTAGTGATGGGTTGCAGGGAAGGAGTGTTGGGGGGCACAGGGAAGGGATTGCACTGAGAGGTAAAGGAATGTTTTCTTAGATTTATAGGGGCCAATAGCAAAGAGGATAGGGCCAATAGTAGGTCACATGGTTAAATGGAACAGGCCCAATACTGCTCACAACAAGGAGAGAAGGTCCAAGAAGCCCATTACAGAAGCTCAATGTGGAAAGCCGAATCGAGTGCATCTTTGAATTGTTGGTGAATATTTATGGCAAAAGCTCAATGTGCTGAAATTGGGTCTAGGAGGGTTCCCAGTTGAATGACCACGAGGTTTAGCAAAAGATTATTTATGTCAGGCTAGTCAAATATAAGTAGGTCCTAAAGATTCCAACTTAAATAAGTAGTTTTGGCAAAAAAGGTTATTTAATTATGGCAGGCAACTCAAAGGACAAAGACAGCAAATTGATGCCAAACATATGCTAATGCTTGTATGATGACTTTATAATTTATAGATACTCTTATTGGCCAGCAAGGTTCCCTTTTTTGTGTCCCAAAAGACCTGGTATACTTTTTTCTGTTCATAGATATATTTATATTTTAGAAATATTAGCCACATACTCTTTATTATTAATTGAAATATTTTTTTAAATTATATTTCTTTTTTTAGTCTCACTTCTTCTCGTCATGAGTCTCTTTCTTAATTTTATAATTTTAATAAATTTTAAATAATAATAAAATATGTGTTAAAAAAATATGTTAAACAATATATTGTTAACATTTCTATTCATATTTTGTATCATAAATGAAATTATTTCTGATAGAAAATATTTACTCTGTTATTATTTATAATACCTAAATTTAAAATGACGTTTATTATTTTTAATAAGATTCAATCGATCATGTCTCATGCATTAATTAATTTTATATTAGAATACCCTTAATTAAAAGAAAAGATATAATATATTGATAAATAATTAGAAAAAAGAGATAAGTATTAATGATAATGATAATTTAAATATATATATATATATATATATATATATATATATATATATATATATATATATATATATATATATATATATATCTAAGATAAATTTATTAATATTAATTAAATTAATTATTTTTTAAAATTTTGATAAATTAGTTAATTGAGTTTTGTATATAAGATTTATGATTGATCAGAGAAAAAAACAACTAAAACTTAAGCTTTAGGCCTATCAAACAAGAATAATTATTTACTATTAGTTATGTATATTGGCCAAAAAGGTTTACTATATCAGTATCACATCTAAAATAAAATATTTCTTTTAAATATTATTTATTGTTAGACTGATCGTGGTACGAACAAAAAGAGTACTTAAAAAAATTTATACCGCAAAACTCATCTCATCCATTTTAGACATTTCCACAAAATAAAATAAAAAGGAGATTTAATCAAAATCCATCTCTTCCCCATTCGCCCATGCAAAAGTATCAGTATTTACATTTGGAAGCTGAAAATGGCAATGATTTTTTTCCCCCATGTATCATTGTGATTATCGTCAATAGTTTTTGTTGACCACATTACCAGTTATCGTCAATTCCAGGGTATTAGTCAAATTTTAAAGCACTAAATAAATAAGGGACGCACAAACCAAAGTGACGTTCAACCAATTTCTTTTTGTCTTTCTTTTAAAACTTCAATTTCGTGGTTGTTATGATTGGAAAATAAATTATTGGAGTCAATCATGGATACTAAGATGCTGACTTAGGCGAGGCTCGCCACACCCACCTTGGTGGTAATGATTAAATATTTAAATGTCTCCATATAATATTTAAAAATGTAAAATTTAACTGCTATAAAATAAAAAATAATTTATGATCGATAAAACTGTCACAAAATATAATTTTATTATGCAAGAAACTAAACAAAATAATTTGTCAAAATTTAGAAAATAAGAATAAAAAAACATTTTTAGATTTCAAGAATAAAAAAACACGCATTCCAACTACTAAGTCTAAAATAAGGAACAACAAATCCCCACAAATATTAACAACTGGAGAATTAGGAACAACAAATTCAAATTATAAAAATAAAGATTACAAAAATATAACAATTATAGTTCAATAACTATATATATATATATATCTGCACCCATCAGTTATACTTGGATCCGCCACCATCGATGCATCGTAATAATAAAACAACATAGATATGACAAAAAAATAAAAAATTGAGAAATGTAATTTGATTAAATATCAAACGCTCGTGCAGTCGTGCTATACATAGGGTGCCATAACTAGAAAGTGAAATAATAAAAAATTAAATTAAATATAAACTTTCTTCTAACTTATATAGGTCACATATAAGTTTTCTGGAAATTAAATCTCAATAAAATTAAAAATAAATAATTTCTTAAGACACCCACATTTAGAAACACAGATAACATTATTATTTTTAAATTTTCGTGCATTTTGTCATTCACTTTTCAAAACAAAAATGCTTAATTATAATATATAGGTAAAATGCGCGAAATTTTATAAACTTGAAGATGAAAAATCTGCAAATTTCACGTTTTGTCGATAAAATTCACGAAAATTTCAAGAAAATTGATAAAAACTATAATTAAACCTTTAAAATGAAAGGTACTAACTTTTTAGTTTTAATACAAAACTTGAATCTTTGTGCGACCATTTTAGGGGGATTTTTTTTTGTTGTATGTTCTTTTATTGAGATCGAACTCAATCTGTTATGGATTAATTGGAAGACAATTACTATATAAACTGAGGATTATACGTAGGAAATTACATCAATTTTTTTTTTATTTCAGATTCCATACATTTTTAATAATTTAAATACAAATTTTTATTTCACATTATTTTAATCTTTTTATTTTTTGTATTTAATGAACTACATTTATTTATTCTTACTACATTAATTATTTGGATACAAATTCTATATTTTCTTATTGAAAAAAGTCAAAAACAATATATTATGAATTTGATTACAAATTAGATACATTTCTTTACAATTTCAACACAATTTATTTAAATGTTGTTTTAAATTTTTATTATTTGTATTTAATGAAGTACAATAATTGTTTGAATACAAAGTCTGTATTTCTTATTTTTTTTATAAAAAAATATTACCTATGTTCCTTTTCAATTGTTGGATTTTTGAAAAAAAAAATGTTTCTCTCTCAAAAGTTTAAGATAATAATTACTTATTTGTAAATAATAATCTTACTTTTCACTTAATCTTTAATCAATTTACACACATATTTATTGTGAAATAAAAAAAATGATACTACCCCATGTTCTTATGATAAAGTCCAATTAACTATTTCACTAAGATTAAAGAATTGGTTAATTTAGTTCAGAATATTAAATTTACCCTTAATTAGTATTTTTTTTTTCTTCTAAAATTACCCTTTAAATAAAATTAACAAACATTAACGGGATATGTTTTTTTTTTCTCTATCACATAAATTTAGAACATTTAATTAAAGATATTTTTGTAAAAGACTCGCCTGGCAAGAGAATATTATGATTATCTGATGTCCTTCTCAGGTTCATGTTGTCACAATTTTAGCAAACGTTTAGTAGAGTTCAATGTTTTTAATCTTATTTTGATATGAAGTAACTCATTTTCTATTTTATGAACCCTATGACATTTTTGGCAACAGTTAAAAGAGTTCAATGTTTTAATCAGCTTTTGGTTTGAAATAACTCACTTTTTACACCGACACAATAGCAAGACTTGTTAAAAGAGTTCAATGTTTTAATCAGCTTTTGGTTTGGAATAACTCACTTTTTACACCAACACAATAGCAAGACTTTTCTTTAAGGAAATATTGCAAGAGTTTCTTAAAATTGTAACAATATCAAGAATAAATAATTCTTGCAGTTGTGTACATTTTTACACTATAATCTAATCATAAATTTATCATATGCTATATCAAATATATTAATTTTCTTATTTAACACAAAAGCTACTTAAAATTATTTCAGCCTAAATTAATTCTGGACTCAATCAATTTTGTAAAATAAAAGAAATATAAAGGAATAATAGACTAAAATTAGTGTAAAAGTACACAACAGAACCATTCTAATTATATAGGTCATTACAATAAATACCAATGATAATGAAAGGATATTCATTTTCCTCTAAATCGGATTATAATAAATCTATACATTAAATATTTTTTATTCTCAACATTCTCCCTCAAGCTTAAGTTTACTAAGCTCTAGCATGTTACAAGAAAATTTATTCTCAACTGAAACATAAAACTTGAGTTCCACTAAAAAGGACAATAGTTTGAATAACAACTCATGAATATTAGTGAAGTTGAAGAATATTGTTAGAAAGAGAGAGTTGGAATATCCACAAATCTAAGAAAAACAAGTTTCTACTTTCTTAATACCATCATTTGGAAGCTTCAAGCCAATATTTTGAAGACAACTCAAGAATCTTGTTGAAATTAGAGAATATTGCTTGAAAGAGAAAGTTGGAACACTCATTAGCCTAAGAAAATTCATAGCAAGTTTTAATCTTAAAACCAAGATTTGGAAGCTTCAAACAAATATTAGTGAATAGCCAAAATCATTTAAAACTTGAAAAGAAAAAATCTTCATCAATAACTAAGATTTTCCCGAGTGTCATAACGGACTAAAACAAGACAAGCAAAGCATGTGTTGCAACAAAGGTGTCAGGGCTTTGAAGCCATCAAGGGAAAGAAAACATAGTGAGCAAACAACAACTGCAAAAGAAACACGTACGCAAAACCTAGGCTATATAGAGGCAAGCATGCAAAAAAACTTGAATGAAGGCAAAACTATAGGATTAGGGTCGTCCAAGGTGGTTGACCTTGTTGCAGTAAGCGTCGTTGAAACAAAACTCCAACATGTCATCAAGCGCAGGAAACAGAAACTCAATGTCATCAAAAAACAGGGTCACAAAGGGCGCAATGTCAAACCAACATGGAATGGTCCCTAACCTCAAGGGTAAGGGCGCAATGAAGGGGCGAACAAGCTAGTGAAGTCATTGTCTAAACACAATGGCCATACATCATGCACTGGCATAAATGTGGGTGCAAAACTTGTTTGGCGCAGAGAAACATGGCACATGCGGGAGTGTGGCTCGTCGTTTTGGTGACGCTCCAACCACCAACGAGTCCGATGGTGTATTCACCATCCAAAAAGGTCACCAAAAAATGTGCCAAAAAAGCTAAAAATATTACTATAAAAGGTGCAGAGAGTATAAAGGCAAGAGGCCTCACCGGGGACAGTGGGTCACTAGAAAAGTCATCAGAAAAGAAGAGGAGGGTTGTCAAAAGACAGGTGACAAGCAAAAAGGTCCATCGGGATGTGGAAAGAAGGGCAACAAGTATAGAGGTCCACTATAATGCAAAAAAAAAAATGAAAGAAGAATCACCAAAATGGTGTGACGAGTATAAAGATCCATAGGAAATTGGAAAAAAAAATGATAGAAGAAAGGTAATGAGCAAAAAGGCTCATAAGGAACAATGGTCTCCCGTAAGAAACGATTTTTTCTTATTTCCTCAACCTAACTCTAGATGCCATGTAAAATGAAAAAACGTAAATGAATAATAAACTAAAACTTAACTCTAGATATCACGTAAAATAGAAAACATAAATGAATAATAAACTAAAGTTGTGTGTCAAAGTACACATCATATTCTCTATTATATAGTTGTTATTACAATAAACACTAATAATAAGAGAATATTGAATTTTGTCTAAATCATATATGTTTCTTATAATTCATATCCTAATAAATCTATGCATTAAATATTTATAATTCTTAACAAATTTTAAATTTTTTTTCAACATGAAATCAAATATATAAAAAAAAACTATCTAAAATCAATTTTACAAATGTAAAATCAAACATAAATAAACTTCTTATTTCTCTATTCAATTTTCACCATATTTATTATTTTCTCTCTTTTTTTTTTATTTTCTTTCATTATCTTTTTTTCCTTCCTCTCATAAACTTGATAAACCTCGAAATGAGTTCTATGTTGATTTGTTTTCTCCAATCGAATCTCTCAAAATATCCTCATAATGGCCCCACAATGACTTGCAGTTACACTCTCACGATCTTGTTTCAGAAAGAACAGAGTAACCTTGCTTTTAAGGATAGGATATATTTTTTTTTCCTTTCTGGAAAAGAGTGAAGAGACCAGCGTCATGTTATAGCATTTGACCCACTCTTAATCGGCCTGCATACGTAGGACTCTTACCCTTCTTCAGTTTTTCTCATTTTCTGGTTCTGTTGTTGCAGACGCTGACATGACAAAACACGCTTCTTCCTAATCAATCCTCTTTGCTACTTTGACTCACCAATATAAATATCAATTATAAATTGCCGTATCCATTGCTTCATTTCACTCTTTCTCTTCTCACATTGCTTCCTTCCTTTCTTTTCTTCAAATGGAAAAAAAGGTCCTTTTTTTTGTCTCCATTCTCTTATTCATTGCTCTGCTATTTCATGGAGGAAAGGTTTTAGCTTTCAAGAGCCAAGACGGATCAGAGGAATGGGGATACGTTCAAGTCAGACCCAGTAAGCCATTGCTTCACAATTTCGTAATTTTCATTGGGACAAACCAACTCATAATATACTATAATTTTTTTTAATCATGTTTTTTGTAATTTAACTTTAGTGGTATTATGATATGTGTGATTCATGTAGTGGACTTCATGTAATGGAATACCACTTTGTTGTTGTTTTGAGTGTGGGAAAAAAGGAATCTAGAGTGGAATTCAACTAATAGTTGCAATCCTTTTTTCTTTTTTTGCTTTGTTGTGTTGTTTATTATCATCACAGAAGCGCACATGTTTTGGTGGCATTATAAAAGTCCATATAGAGTGGAAGATCCTTCTAAGCCGTGGCCAATTGTTCTATGGTTGCAAGGAGGACCTGTAAGTGTTGTTGAATTGGTTTTCTGTATGAACAAAAACATGAGCAAACAACCTAAGATCTGAGATTTTAAAACATTGTGCAGGGTGCTTCAGGAGTTGGGATTGGAAATTTTGAGGAGGTTGGGCCTTTAGACACAAGCTTGAAGCCAAGGAACTCCACATGGTTGAAAAAAGCTGATCTCTTGTTTGTGGTAATAATAATAATCATCATAAAAAAAAGAGTTCGTTTAAGCTTTGTTTTTACTTTGTGGATCTCAATTATGATCATTCAATGCTTTTTAATGTTGTGAACGATGTAGGACAATCCAGTTGGAACCGGGTACAGTTTTGTGGAGGATAAAAAACTCTTTGTCAAAACAGATGATGAAGCAGCCACCGACTTGACTACGTTGTTGATTGAGTTATTCAATAGGGATGAGAAGCTGCAAAAGAGTCCTCTGTTCATCGTGGCAGAGTCATATGGTGGTAAATTTGCTGTCACTGTTGGGTTATCTGCTCTGAAAGCTATAGGAGATGGGAAATTGAAGCTTAGACTTGGAGGTAATCCTCTCTTGAATTATATGAATCTGTCAAATTCTAGATTTTTTTTTTGCGTGTGTGAACTAAAGGGTTAAGGACTAATTTTTGAGCTACTGAAATCTATTTAAGAAGTTGATGTTTCTCGATATATGTTTTTCACACACAAAAATCTGGAAATTGAACCCATGCTTAAGGAGTAAGTTTATCTGCCAACCATGTCATACCGTGTTGGTAGATTGGTCTTTTTCAATTTATGATGATTGAAAACAATTTTGACTTGTGAATGGGGTTAAGTGGTTGATTTCTTTTTTGTTAGTTAGGAAATGAATCAAATGGTGAATCCTTTATATAAAATATTTTTGGAGCAGAAGAAGTTCAACAAATGCATGAGTTGGGGTAACTTTTTTTTTCCCCTTGTGTAGGTGTGGCATTAGGAGACAGTTGGATCTCCCCAGAAGATTTTGTGGTACGTAATAAATTGAATAGTTCTGTCCACCTATTTTTGTTGAACTTTCACATTTTTTCAATATTCAATTCAATATTGCAGTTCTCATGGGGTCCTCTCCTTAAAGACCTCTCACGACTTGACGATAATGGACTGCAAAGATCAAACAGGTAAAATCTGCATAATTTCCATCTTCTCAAGTAGAAATAAAAATGCAAAACAAAAGGTTAACATTCCATAGAAATGGCCTTTTTTTTTTGTGTTATCTAACAAACCCATTTTAGAGATCAGTATAGCTGAGAGGATCAAGCAGCAAATTGAGGATGGTAAATTTGTTGAAGCCACCGAATCATGGAGTAAACTTGAGGATGTGATTTCCTCCAGCAGCAACAATGTGGTACTATGATCTTCATTCAACATTTTTTTATCCCTGAATGAATTCTCTTTTTAACCTACATTATGCTTTAATTACTGTGTACTACTACAACTCCTAAGAAGTTGTGGATTCGAATTCTCCAGCTAACAAAAACTAACAATTACCATTTGTGGATAAAAAACAACTCCTAAGAAGTCCTACACTTTTTTTTTGTTGACTTCAGGACTTCTACAACTTATTGGAGGATGCGGGAGGTGATAACATAGCAGCAATGGAGTTAGGGTTATACGAAAAATTATCAATGAAGAGGTATTCTAGATATCTTTCTTCCATGAGGTCAAGGTCATCTCCTGGTGGTGATGATGATCTTGACAAGTTATTAAACGGTGTCATAAAGAAAAAATTGAAGATCATCCCTGAGAATGTCACGTAAGTCTTTAATTCTTTGACAAGAAAAAAGTACTCTCAATTTCAATGCTAACCAATCAAATGTTCACTTAACTTTAACTACTGTAATGACAGATGGGGAGGGCAGTCAGGTGATGTTTTCGACTATCTTGCAGGTGATTTTATGAGACCAAGAATTAATGAGGTAAGAAGAATATAAGTGTTAAACAATCTCAGAACTATGGTTTTAAGCCTCAATGTAAATGTAAATAAACCGAGCATCTAAATCAATTTGATTATATAGACATAGAGCATAAGTTGTTATAAATTTTTTGTTACAAGAGTTTGACTCTTTAAATATATATATATATATATATATATATATATATATATATATATATATTTGTAAATATCAGGTTCACAATCATATCCTAATTATAAATAGTCCATATGTGCTTTCTTTTCTCTCTGGTTTTCTTCAAGTGGGCAAAATTTTCCTTTCTTTTTTTGAAATGTTCTTTTATTTAAAATCTCCAGGTTGATGAACTGCTGACAAAAGGGGTCAATGTGACTGTATACAATGGACAAGTAAGGTTCCTTTCCACAACACTTTCATTCTTGGTTTATATAATAATAAGAATTGATGATATTCATGATTGGATAAATTTAATATAGGTGCCACAATTATTTTATTTAACAAGTGGACCTGTTCCCGAATTAATCTGATTATTTGATTTGATCGATGTGTCTGTCTTGTTTTATCCTTCAAGTTTAATCAAATGATTTTCTTATTTTTTTTATGTTTTGATATAGGTAACATCATACTGTCAAAAGAAAATATAGGTAACATCACATTCTGTCTGATTATTACAGGTTGATCTGATTTGTTCAACCAAGGGGGCTGAAGCTTGGGTTCATAAACTAAAGTATGCATCTCTTTATCTCCTAATTATTTATCCTTCAACAATGTTGAAATTGAAAGCAAACTTCAAACTTTTTTAATGTGTTGTTCGTAATTTTTATTATATTATTCTATAGGTGGGAAGGGCTTAAAAATTTCTTGGCGAAAGATAGAACACCACTCTACTGCGGAAGTGACAAATCTACAACAAAAGGCTTTGCTAAGTCCTATAAAAACCTATACTTCTATTGGATCCTCAAAGCTGGCCATTTTGTAAGTACACATCAATCATCTTCTCTACAGCTATGCATACGTTTTCAATGCAAAAATGTTACTAGCATGAAACAAAGTTACTTGTCGAGTTGTCGTATGCTCATCCTCATCTTCTACATAAAGATATAAGATAATTAAGCAATTACTACTTAGACTCATAAAGATATAAAAGACTAGAATCCAATTCTAGTAATATCAATTCACTAAAAAAAATTATCATAGCATTTTTTTTTTAAATAACAGACCTTATATTAAGATTATGTACTGAGTAATAAAGTTATATATTGCTTAATAAAAGTTATAAATTTTTATAATTTGCCATACCTTTTATTACTTTTGTAATTTTTTTTATAAGAAAGTAATAGGGTATTTTTTTAAGAGAAACAAAGTGGATTATACTGGGATTAATTATTTATTTTAATCATAGAAAAATGAGTAAACCATGCTAGTCAATGTCATGTTTTTTGTACGTAAAGTTGGAAATGTGAAAGAGCTCTAATTTACTTGAAGGGATGAAAAAAAGTAGCTTCCTTTGCGCTCAATGAGTATCATCTTAGGATCACATGAATCCATTCATCTGTAGCTGTCAAAGAATAAATTTGCTTTCACAGATTCCATCATTCTTCTTTCTTTATCTTTTAGCAAAAAAATTCAACGAGTTTTCACGTGTTTCGTGTCAGCAAATTGAAGTATTCTGCTCCTTATTTTTGCTTTACCTTTTTTAGAAATACAAAATCCTTGTTAATTATTAAAAATCATTAAAACTTTTTAAATTTTTAAAATATAAAATTATCATAAATTTTACTTCCATATTTTAACGTGTGCTTTTAAAGTACCTAAATAATAAATATTAGTCATTAGAATCGACCTAGAAAAGAATTTTAATAATGTAATTTATATTAGAATCTAGATTCAAACTTTGTTACCATGATTGTACATAAAAATGGCTTTTTTTTATCATTTTGGGTATAAAAAAAATCAAAATTATCAAATGGGATATTTTTTTAATTAATTTCTATTTAAAAATAAGTCATAAAAATAATTATAATTTTGTAAACAGAGATCATAATCATTATACGACTTCTAGCTATAAGACCACATCTTTTAAAACTGAAATGGTATGATATAAAGATTTATGACTTCTTTTTATAAAATTGTAACTATTTTTACGATTTCTTTAAATAAAAATTAATTCAAAAGGGATCACATTTGATAATTTTGAAAAAAAAAATACTCAAATGATAAAAAATCCCAAAAAAATTATCTAAACCAAATCTATAAATTGGAAATCATTTTTTTTTTTTTTTGAGGTGGGGAAAGAAAAATATCCGTTAAAATCTTGGGGGTGGGGAGAGTAAGGTACTGAAAAGTGAAAACAACACAAGAAATGATAAAGATACAATTGATGGAGAGGCATTTATGATGATGAGAGTGTACCAGTACCACAATATCAGATTAAGTGGGATGGTGACTACGTTATTACTTTTGTGGGAAACATTAGTGTCAGAGTTCTAGATCAAGTTATAAGATCCAATGATACTGTCTCTTGCAGAAAAAATCAGATGTGTCTATGTTTCAGTTCTTTTGTCTCTTGAAATAACAGTAAGTTTCAGGTTTAAATGCAAAAAAAAAAAATATCCTATTTTTTCTATTTCCTCACGAGTGTATTTGGATAGAGAATTTAATTTTTTTAAATAAAATTTATTGTTTGGATATTTTTCTATGAAGAATTTAAATTTTTAAAATTTTAAAACAAAATTTTAAATAATTAAAAATATAGAATTTTAATTTTCTTATAAAATGTGAGAAATTAAAATTTTTTTCTTAATAGAAGAATCTTTCAAAATGTTCATGTATTTCCTTTATTACCTTCATCCAATCATCCTCTCTTTTACATAAAAGTTTCTAAAATCTCGTTATCAAACTAGCGACTCTTCTCTCACGTCAATGATCCTCTTCTTCAAGAAGCACTTCTTGAGCTCGTGGAGTGTCGATCGAGTGTGGACATAAGGGGACAAGTAGATTTGCACCCGCCGGTCAGGGGAGCAGCCATCGCTACCCACCACATGGCGGAGGTGTTGGGCCATGCCTTACGTCATTGACTAAATGTTGTGGTCGGGTGTGGTGGTGTACGTCGTGTCTTGATTTCCGTGCGACTCTCCATGCCCCTTCAATATTCTTGTCTATGGAAGCACATCAATCGTACATTTTCTTCTCTTTGCATTCATTTTCTTTCACCATCATAATTTTAATTTTTTTTATCTAAACACAAAATTTTGAAAATAAAAGAATTTCAATTAAGTATTTGAAATTCTTAGAATTTAAAATTTCTCATAATTTTAAATTCCTTCGTCCAAACATACTCTAAACCAATTTTCTTATTTTTTAATTTACTAAGTCTGCTTATTTTATAAAATTTATTATATGAGTCCTTAGAGAAAAAATTAAGACAAAATTATAAATTTGGTCCCACTATTTGTCTTAGAATTTGATTTTTAGTCCTCCTACTCCAAAATTGAATGTTGATTGCTAATTTTGGAATTGCAAAAAACTAAAGGATTAAATTATAGGGGATCAAAAATCGAATAATGAGACAAATAGGGAAACCAAATTTGTAATTTTTCCAAAAATTAAACATTGACCGTTAACTTATTTTATGCCTCTCACGTACTCGTTGCTTAATTTGGGTTCGTGTTGCTGATTTTGGGAATCAGAGATTTTTGGTAATGTGAAGGATAGAAATTTTGGGTGGATGAAATTTACATATTGAGTGGGGTTGGGGTAATTATTTCTGAAAATAATTGTTAGTTACCTAATTATCGATGATAGTAAATTAGAAATAACATAAATAATTAATCATTTTAATTATAAATAATAATATTTTTCTAAACACATAAATATCTCTTAAATGATTAATTACATCGAACATGTAATCGTCAATGTTCAAACCTAACGGTTAACAAAAACAATTTTTACAATTAAGGCTCAATTTTAATTTGTATGCTTATTGCTGCAGGTACCCACTGATCAACCCTGCGTGGCACTAGACATGTTGGGTGCAATTACACAGTCACCAGCTACTTGACATTTGCATAGAAAAGGAAATAATGTTACTATTTGGAAGGTGAAGCAACATACAAGAAAAGAGTCGACAAACAAAATAGAACAGCATCATCAAGCAGTGAACAGCAATAATAAAAGACTCAATATTACAGTGATGCTATTGATTGTTTGCTTTACCGTCTCATTCTTTTCCGAATGTCATAATTAATTATATGCTTTTTTTTATTCCAGAAAGTCAGTCCCCCTTTACTGTTCTGATTTTTAAATGGAAAATAAATAATTCTCACTCAATTATATATACTCCTGAGAAGAAAGAGATATTAAAATAGGTAAAACAAAGTTATACATGTAATAAACAATCTGACTGTAAATATAAAGAAATAAGATGAGGAATTAAAAAAATAAATGTGGAGATAATATGCATTTTATAGAGAGTGATATTTATTTTTTTCAAAAGCTTAAAAATAAAAAAAAATGGAGAGGATTTTTATTCGGTATAAAGAAGGTATAAAAAAATAGACGTGAAAAAGTTAGAATTCTTTATGAAAAATAAAAGATACTATATTTTTGGTCGTTGAATATATAAGTGGAAGGCAATAACCTTGAAATGTTTTTTGTTTGTTTAAGTAATAAAGTTCTTTGTTTGCATTAAAATTGAACTTTCAAGATGTGAGATATCAATATACTACTTTGCTTAATAGGATCTTAGAAGACAAACCGTATTGTCGGGAGAGGGGTCTCTGACAAATGTGTTACCACTTACCAATTGCAAATACTTAATGAAGGTTTCAACCATTTAAAGCTTGGGCTTCACATTGATCAAAACCTGAAAGGAACAAGACAGAGCTTTTCCTATTTAACATTTCACGAATCCCAAAAGCTAAGAGCAAGTTTTCTATTAAGGGATATAGTTGGGACCACTACTATGCTTGCAGCCAATTTTCACATAACTTGGTATTATTATCTCTTTCTCATAAATAGAAAAAACAATATAAAAATGGATTGAGATCATATGTGGTGATTTTAGACCATGCAATCATTTCTGTAAAATTAAGGAGTTTTGAGATGATAGAGGATTGCTATAAACATACATGATATATCAATTATTGGCTGCTTTAATTATAAGAATCAAATAAATTTTGCATTTTGTCCTCTAATTAAGAACCTATCTAAGATTTGGTCCCTTTTGTTTTTCAGAGTTTTTCTTTGTTAGGACTTGAAATAACCAATTGCTAAATTGAAACTATAGGTTTGTGCTGATAATTTTCCTTGCTGTTATTTCATATTTCATGGTATTTATATTCGCAACTACATTGGATAAGGATTGACACTAATGGCCTCAAAAGACAAAACAATAGCAGAATTGATAATATCCTAATAACATTGGAAAATATCTGAATTCTGTTACAAGTGCTTGGTATGCAGAGCAAGGATAGTTGACGGTGGATATAATCACTGCCCCACGTAATAATGAGCATAAGAAGTATCTCACGATTTACTCTCTAGCAAGTTTTGTTCTGTAGCCAATTAGCCATTAAGTACGGTGGCTACCTCAAAATCACAATGTCACCGTGATTTTTCCAAAACAACTATATATTATTTCACATTCATCCATAGTTTCATAATTGATTTTGGTTCATCTCTCACCTCAAGCATGCTAATAGTTGGAGTACTGCTCCATGTTCTTGTACGTGAACATGTTGATAGAATGATGGTTACACCATTTGAACAAAAAACCTATACTGAAGGCGGTTTAAATGCATTATGTACTGAGTCATCTCGAGTCCATGAGTAGTAGTTATACCACCAATCATGTGGCATTATAAATTAGAGAAATGCTAATAATATAATCTCCCACACACTCTTTGAATATATACTTTCTTGTTGGTTGAAAATTGATTCCCTCATTTTATATAATGTTTTCATAGTTTTTAATAAATTGTAACCAATATGTGTTAGAGAGTGTGCTATTAATGGATTCAACGTATTTGTTTTAAACTAGTAGGTTGTATATTAATTCATTATAATAAAGAGTTATAGATTTTTTTAGGGATATCCAAGACTTTTATAATTTTTCTAATTGAATAGGGAGTGTGCATCATAGAGGAGCCTCCTCCTATCATGTTTTATTAGAACCGATGGCAAGAGATACTTTATTTAAATATGCAATGGAAACTGTTCATTTGTCACTCAACTGTGTGTGAAGAAGATATAAACAATCTGAGTGTAAAAATTGGAAGTCGTGCAATACCCCAATAATGTCTGAATTGCAAGTAATGTTAAAACGGAGGAAAATGACAAGATGAATTTGGCGAATGGGGTTGCTCTTAAATCGATTTTAGGCTATTGTGCATCTTCTTTTGCCTTTATATATTACTGGTCTTTATCTATTAACTGGTTGATAATACCCTTTCAGAACAGTATTATTGTGTAAGTTTATGTCCTTTGCGGAACCAAGGAAGTTGAAGTTAGCATAAGAAAGCTCCTCAAGTAGCTTTTCTTCTGTCACTTTCACTCTATGGCCTATGGGCCACAAATTCATCTGCTTATTATCTTTTGTTCCTTTTCAGTGGTAAGTGGCAAAATTTCTTGAAGAAGGATAGAACACCCAAACCCATCTATTGTGAAAATGACAAGATCAATTAGAGAGTGTCTACTCAGAGTGTCGGAGTGCGTTGGGTGTGTTTATATTTACATTATTTATTTTTTATGGAATTAGAGACCGTTTCGCATTAACAACATGAGTGGGCGTAATCACACTGTCACTCACTTGGCGTAGAAACTGGAGTCAACAAGCAACCTATAACACAATGAAGCAGAGAACAACAATAACTCCATGTGTATTAATTTATTTTTTGAAAAACCAATCTGATAAATTCATAAATGATGTTGCGGTTTAAAGAGAGTATCAACGTTTTAGAAAATAAATCAATAACAAAAATGTGTTTAGAATGGTGTTTTTGTTAACTTTCCTCCTTTATTTGCTGTTGATTATGCAGTGTCATTCTTTTAAATGGCACAATCATATTTCTGTTTCGGTTTCCTTTCTAAATAAGAAACACAAAATTTCTTGTGATCGGATTTGTCTTGGAATATATAGTATGCTCTTTCAAAACATAACGCTAATGTCTCTTGCACAAACATATATTCTCTATGATGGAAAGGTGGAAAATGGTGTTTTACGCAAAGCCCAATTTAATAATACTCTTCTTTAAAAAAAAATACTCTTATGATCACGTCAAAAAAAAAAATATTCTTGTGATAATATGAAATTAATATTAATACAATAATTGTCAAAAATGATAGCAAATTATTATAAAAAAAAATTAGAAATCAATTTGTTCACAAACATGAGTTGCAATGGAATATGATACTAAATTTACTAGTACATCCAACCAAATGAATAAAGACTTTATCTTTATTGATTTTCCTTGTTTTATAATTTAGCATATATTTAAATTGACATTTTATTTCACCAAAAAATGATATTTTAGAAGAAGAAAAAAACACTTTTGAGATTTTAAAAATATGGTTTTAAATATGCTGGAATAAACATATATCCAATGCAAAAAGTTGATTTGTAAACTAAAAATATTGATTTTAAGTTTCGATTGTTGATCTGAGTATCATGTTCTTGAAAGATATCCTATCAACTGGTATAAGTATTCAAGCTTCTAGGTTTAATTATTTATTTAATCTTTATATCTTCTTTTTTTTTAGTTTTGGTCCTTATATCTAAAAACTAGACGTTTCGGTCTCCATATTTGCGGTTTTAATTTCATTTCAGTTCTTGTTGTTAATTGTTAAGTATCTTAACTATTAACTTTATTAACTAACACCACCATATCCCAGCAACCATTGGGTTTATTCTACTGACCTAGAAAAATATCATGATATCCAATGTTAAAATTGAAAAATGTTAGCGCCACTCTTCAAGTTCAAGTTGAAGTTTGTTAAAAACCATCAATTTTGTTGGATTACACTTACCATTAATGATTCTATTTCCTAATTTAAATATGAGATCCACCAAAATTAATGATTTTCAACCAATTTCAGCCAATCAAAGAAAATATTGGAAAGAGCGTCAAGCATTCCTCATTAAAATTACCACAATGGATTCTCTCATGTTGTGTTTCTACTTCAATATATCTCTCTTCAATCTTTATAGACATTAAATAAGTAGGACTCTTAAAATTTTTGAATATTTAGAAACTAAAAGATAAATACAAAATTTTGATATGATAATTCATTCCCTCACGAGTTATGTTAATCAAGGAGAGGGAATAACCGATCAGTTACCTGAATAACATGATAAAAAAAATTATAAGGTAAAATTATAGTACAATTACAGCTTATTTTCAAAGGACTATCTACAAGACACCAACGCACAGATTTGGAAAATACTCCATAATTAATAGGGGATCAAATGCCAAGCAATATACACTACCTTTACACGAAGCTCTGCCAAAAAAGAAAGACAAAGGGGAAAAAGAGCAGAAGATTCTATTTGCCTGACTTGATACACAACAAAAGACATGCTCATTCAATCTTTTCTAGTATGTCCAACCTGGTTTTCCTCTTCCAACCTTTCATAGTGGCAACAAGGTTGACCAGTCCAACAACCTGGCTTTTACTGTATTCCTGCAAGAGTTAGGATGCTTGGTTAAGACCTCTGTGCAATCAGATGTGTGACGATACAGTGGTAGGGGGATATTCTTACCGGGTGTGCTCGTGCCCAGTGCACATATTCTGTCTCGGGAAGGTAGTAAGCCTGGTTTAAAAGTCCAAGATGTGTATTTTAGTAATAAAATGTAAATGTATTGCATACAATGGAAGTTTCAAACATGAGAGATCCCAATTTATACAACAGGTTGGGCAGACCCAACTAATTCTGCCCTGTGACAAAATTCATCTGTATTTGCAAACAATTTACCTTGATGAAAGTCTCAACCATTTGTAGCTTGGGCTTCACATTCAGCGACACAAAATGGTGTAACCCATTGATCAAAACCTGGAATGTGGAAAGACACAAATCCAACCTCAGCATATAAAAACTAAAAGAGAATAACTGAAGGGGCAAGAATGTTGATCAGTTTATTGATCATTGTCTGCAACTCTGTGTTACATAAGAATTCATATTTATCCCATAACATATTCGACACTTTTAAGATATGATTGCTATTAAGGTCTCTTCGTACCCCATTGTCCAGAGGCTCTTCGCTATGCGAAGGTATGGGGGAGGGATGTTGTACGCAGCCTTACCCTTGCATATGCAAAGAGGCTGTTTCCGGATTCGAACCCATGACATGATTGCTATTAAGGTCTGAAATTAAAATTCATTTGAAAGCAGAATGTTGACAAGTAATTTAAACAATGGTAAAATTTGTTATTACATAATTTAATAGTTGATTAAGATTAAACCAGGTTTGCCATAACTATTAATATATTAATCTACCATATGAACTTCAAATCCAAACTATTGAAAGCACTAAAAATTGATCATGGCTTCAGAAATAACCTGCAGATCTAATGACATAAGGGCCCGTCCTTCATCACTACATCTCTTCACCCGTGAAAGTCCTTCAACAAGAGTTTCCGCCACAATTTCAAGCCCATAATCCAATAATAGGTCTTGAACCTACACATACAGAAGCAGAAATAGCAAAACAAAAGTCATGTTTAAACATTAAGAATTTATATCCTTTTCAACAATATAAAAAGTCAACATTTCAAATATATATTCATGGAATAAGTTGATTTGCATGTGCTTGACAAGTGTGTCTCAAGATAATGAGTAACAACAATACCTCTTTACGAATTCCTCCATGAGCAAGTCGTGTTTTATAGTGCTTAAACTCCCCCAGCATCAAATCAACATATCTATCAATACAATCTACACAAGTCAGAAGTGCGGAAAGAATGCAGCTTATTTCCAAGATAAAAATTCTGACAAAAAAGAAACATTTAACTCCCTGTCTATAGTTATGGTTGCAGTTCAATAACACTTACAACAACAACCAAGCATTATACTATTTGGCCCAAGGACTCGGATATCAAAGTCTTTTATGAGATAAAAGAACATTTGGTGTCATTAAAATCATTCACTAGTATTCATAATTGTATGTCCTCATCAGGAATAAAACCATGTGCTTTCACTCGACAACTTAAGTTTTTGGGATGACCGGTTCATGACATGGTATCAAAGCCTCTAGGACAAAGTTAACTAAAGTTTGATCCTTGTTGCCCTCATTATCTAACAAAAAGTTAAAATTATGGCACAAGGTAGGTGGCTTGTGCATTCACCGAAAGGGATCTTACATGATGGGATGTGTTAGATATAAAACCTTTTCTGTTTTCACCTAACATAAGTTTTTAGAAAGGTAGTTTGCAAAATTCATTCACATACACAAAAAAGCGAGTGTTCATACTCAAGAACATCGTTAAAACAATATCCTAATAGTGCAGATAATTTTTACAAGTACATGTAATGTGTGCTATAAGTTGTTTACCTAGCAACTACCTATACTTAATGTAACCAACTACAAGCAATACAAAGGAAAAAAAAAAAAGACTTAGAATTCAAATATAAAGACGATCCAAAAATACAAACCCATTATGCTCCATGCCAAGCTCTTTTACTTCCCATTTACAATTGGCAACACGTTCAACATATCTGCAAAAGAATGAATAAAAATTAAAAGAACAATTAAATTTAAACTAGTTACAACGACCTTCCAATATGTAAACATTCAAAATTAGGTTGAAATTTTGTTTCTACAACTCAAACAGATTGTGCTGGTTAAGAGACCCAAAATAAGACCCAGGCTTACAAATAAACACAAGCATAAAAAATAACATAATTTTGTGATAATTTCAAAGCACACCTGTCACCAGATACAATCCTTTCATTGTACTTGGCAACACAGTTTTGAGATCTTTAAACTATATTACAAAATATTTTTTACTTCAAAACATTTTTTAAAAAATATCCCTTAAAATTGAAGGAATCCTAAATATGAAGTTGAATTATTGATATATCTCACATAATAAAAATAGATTATCACTAAATATATTTGGCTCTTTTTTTTATTTTCGGCACCAAAAATTTGTAGTTCAAACCATGCAATAGAAAAATATTTATAAATTAAACTCATTTTGGTATAATATAGTTTCCCTTCTCAAATGGTTTGATCAAAAGAAAAGGACCCAGATCGTGGATGTAAATTTGATAGTACAGAAGTCATATATATTAGCAACACTTCCAAAGCAACCTTGTAGACTTCTAGCTAGGTATACATTTTGTCTTACCCATTAATGTGCAACAGTAGTCTCACTGTAGTCCGATGAACATGTTCTGTAAGATCTGGTACAGCATCCACCTAAAGGAATCCTTACGTATTAAAGATTGTTGTTATCCATACTTACTTTTTCACATAAAAAAAATGTAAAAACAATTGAATCAAGTAGAAATAAACTATAAATAAAAATATATATCCTAAAAATCCAACCCAAACATTTTTTTTATCTGCGAAAAAACAATTTTATTGCATTGGGTTGGGTACAAGGGGTACCCTACCCTTGAACAAAAGAAATTTCACTTGCTTACACAATAAATGTTTTAGCAAGCAAACATAAGCATCCAATAAGAAGACTTTAATAAAAGGGGGTTCTCTACAATGTCACGGGGCCAGAACTGCAGGAAAGTGCTTAGAGGGGCAACCTCAATACCCTTAGTGAGGATTGGTCTCATTTCCAAAGGATAAGAGAAAACCTCATAAAACAAAACAAAACAAAAAAGGAGAAGGGGAGGGGTGAGTTTAATGAGCGCTGCTTTCTCACTCCTCCTAAGCCAACATTGCATGCACTCTCAGATGTATGCATTGTTACTCCTATGAGCATAATAAGGCCCTCCAAAAATGTAATTTTTTACAATGAAATTCTATTCTAGTATCATGTTAGGTAAAGAGAGCATTGAAAAGAGGAGAAAGGTAGCAGACTAGCCCCCAGTTTAGCTACATAGCATTGGTCCATTTCCATTACCTTCCTTCCCATTCCTCACTACCAAACAAAGTTCAGACATGAAGCACAGTAAATATTAACATTAGAAGGCAGGATTTCAACTTTATCTAATCCATAACATTTCAAATCTTCATCAATGTCAAATTCCATAATGTCAACAAAGAAGCCTTGAAAGATCTGTCAACATCTATTTCCAGTTTTCCACAATAGGTTAACCCACTGTACATTAAATATTAAGATTCCACATACCAGATGAACATAGAAATCCTCAAGTATAGTTGAATTACTTTGCAAGAGCATTGATTGGAGATGAGCTTTAGATCTATTCAGTATTCGAGCAACAAGAGATATAGTGTCAACAGCCACACATCTTTCCTGAAACATTAAAAAGATTTTATAGAGACATAAACATATCTTTCACAGCTTCCTCCTTGATTCAAAATCTTTTTAATGAGACATAAATGAAGAAAATATCTTTACAAGCCACCACGGAGTACAACAACAACAAAGTCTTATTCCACTAGGTGAGGTCAGCTACATGGATCACAAACATCATTTGGCACGATTAAAAACCACCACGGAGTACAACAAGATAAATTAATATAAGAAAGGGGGGAAAAGATTCCTTCATAAAAAAAAGTCATTGATAAGCTAACCGATGTAGTTGGAGAGCCCACAGCCTCAAACCCCACACTAGATTCCCATACTTCCAATGTGAAACTATCAATAACATCCCACCACGCTCATCCGCAGCCCCAGCACACACATGGACTGGCTGTGCAGTAGTCCTAACTCCTAAGACTAGTCCCGAGTGAACACTGCAAGGCCAATGTCACCACCAATGTCCCTCATTTGCAGCTGAGAGACATGGTAGAAAGCTCTTATACCAATTGATAAGAACATTAGGAGAACCACACCACAAGCTATTCATTCTAGTTGGAGAGCTTGGACCTTGTATACCCACACTAAAATCACATCCTTCCAATGTGAGACACAAGTCCCATACCTTCCAATCGGATCCTAACATTCAACGCAAATTGCAACATCTCTTTTCTAATATGTTGTCAACATTGAGTTTGGACGAGGAGTGTAGGATCGTAACACGAATCATAAGTTTCAACTAAAATGCAAAATTATATTTAAACAAACACACACATATATGATATATGCACAAAAAATAAGAGATAAGAAACCTAACAATACAGCAACCTAACAACACAACATGCAGCAAAACCACAACCAGAGAAGAAACGAGATGCAGGCAAACAGCAACAAAGAAGCAAAAGGGAAGAGAGTGAAGCAACAATATTGAGCAGAGAGGAAAGATTGTGTTGTCAGTTAGGAAAGAGAAGGACAGCAAAGGTTAGAAAAGGGTTGGGCACCGAGGAAGAGAGGAGGAACCCGAACCCAAAAAGAATAGATTATGGCTTAGGCACAGCAATTAGGAGTAGGACAAGAAATATGCAGAAATTGAGTTTTTTGTGTAAAGGTTGCATTTTATCCTCTAAACTTCCTGTTGTGATACATTTCATAATTAGCACAGATTTGATTTTTTTTTATTTGTACAAATTTTGTTCCATTTTATTCCTTTCCTTAATTAGGTCGCTGGCAGCTTATAAATAAGTCTTGTATTCACTCTTTGAAAGATAGAATTACAATAATATTCAGATTATTATCTTTCAAGTTGGTATCAGAGCCTCCGATCCAAGGGGCTCTGCTTCTGCATTCTTCTAGGCAGCCTTCATTGCTACAATTGATACTGCTCAGTGCTCAGTCAATGCGTATACCACTGGTCGCCGTTCGACGCCGTCCTCCGCCATCAGCCATCTTCTGCCGTTGTCATTGGAACGTCTATGAGCCTTTATGAACCCTTTCAGTAAGACATCTAGCTCTTGTTCCCTAACCATGGCTGGTAAGAGTTCTAGCTTCCTATCCTTTAATGCTTCTACTGAAAATATCTAGATTATAGACTCTAGTGCTACTGATCATATGACACCTCACTCTTCTTATTTTTCATCCTACACCTTTTTAACTGGTAACCAACACATCACTGTTTCTAATGGTTCTCATACCCCCATTACTAGTTGTGGTAACATTCAACTTCAATCTTCCCTTCATTTGAACAATGTGCTCCATGTTCCCAAACTATCTAATAACCTCTTGTCTATTCATAAAATCACCCTGGACTTAAACTGTTATGTGACATTTTTCCACTCCCATTGTGTTTTCCAGGATATTGCCACGGGGAGGACGATTGGAATTGCTAAAAAGCAGGGCGGGTTATACTACTTACAGCATGAGGACAATAAAGAGTGTACCAGACAGAAGGCTCTCACTTCCAATCATCAAACAAGTTCAGAACCTTGGTCATCCTCCCCACTATGGCTTCAGCACAGGCGTCTGGGTCATCCTCCGTTTAGTGTCCTTAAGTCTTTATTTCCTTTTTTGTTTACAAAAAGGTCAGTCGAGTCTTTTCATTGTGATGTTTGTAGTTTGCTAAACACCATCGAACAACTTTTCTTCCCAGTACCAATAAAAGTTCTAAACCTTTTGATCTTGTTCATTCGGATGTGTGGGGACGTGCACCCATTAGTAATATTTCTGGTGCAAAGTGGTTTGTTTCTTTTATTGATGACTGCACTCGAGTTACCTGGACATTTCTCATGAAAGACAAATCTGAAGTTTTCCAATTGTTTGTAAACTTTTACCATATAATTCAAACACAATTTGGGAGCCTGATTAAAAGATTGTGTTCTGATAATGGGAGAGAGTATGTGAATCAAAACCTTTCCAATTTCCTCAAAGATAATGGTGTTGTTCATGAGTTAACTTGTGTGGACACCCCTCAACAAAATGGGGTTGCAGAAAGGAAAATTTGACATCTCCTTGAGGTTGCTAGAGCTTTACTCTTCCAAATGTCTATTACTAAGTCTTACTGGGGGGAAACTGTTCTAACCGCTACTTACTTGATAAATAGGTTACCTTCTCATGTTTTAAATGGTGTTAGTCCTACTCAACTCATGACCACATTTTATCCGTCTGTTTACAATACCAGAGACTTGTAGGAAAACTTATCTACTTATCCCACACCAGGCCTAATATAGCCTATGCAGTTGGTGTGGTTAGTCAATTCTTGCATGACCTAAGAGAGAGATATGTGCAGGCAGTAAATAGGATCATTCAATACTTGAAGTCTTCTCCAGGAAAGGGGTTGTTGTTTAAAAAGGAGAAAAATTTATCCATGAAAGTATATACTGATGTTGACTATACAGGATCAATTGTTGATAAGAGATTTACCACAAGATATTGTATGTTCTTGGGTGGAAATTTAGTAACGTGGAGGAGTAAGAAGCAAAATGTGGTTGCAAGATCAAGGGCAGAAGCAGAATTTAGAGCTATGGCTCAAGGTGTTTGTGAGTTGTTATGGATGAAGATCATACTTGATGACCTCAAAATAAAATATGAAGCTACTATGGGACTAGTTTGTGATAATAAGTCCCCCATCAGCATTGAACACAATCCAATTCAACATGATTGAACAAAGCACATAGAGATCGATCAACATTTCATTAAGGAGAAATTGGACAGTGGTCATATAGCCACCGAATACATCCCTTCAAAGCTTCAGCTGGCAAATATGTTCACCAAGGGACTTCCCACGGAGCAGCTTCAAGACCTTACTTGCCAGCTGGGAATGATAGATATACATTCACTAGCTTGAGAGGGAGTGATGTGATGCATTCCATAATTAGCACAGATTTTATTCTGTAATTAGTATAGATTTGATTTTTTTTTATTTGTACAGATTTTGTTCCATTTTATTTCTTTCCTTAATTAGGTCACTGGCAGCTTATAAATAAGTCTTGTATTCACTCTTTAAAAGATAGAATTACAATAATATTCAGATTATTATCTTTCAAGTCTTCCCTCAGTTTAGAGAAGCCAAATCCAAATATCTGCTCAACCAAAGTATAGTGTTATTTCTGGGCCAAATTACAGAAAACAATAACTCCCACTTCATATCCTTAAGGAATTTTCTAAAAAATAATCAACAATGTCAAGCAGCTGATAAACAGTGAAAGAAAATTATAGCATATGGCATCATAATTCTAGTCATTTGGAAGAAAAAAATTACAAAGCATGTGAGAACTGTTTTTTCCCAAAATGAACTTCACACAAATACCTTCAGACCCAAAGAAGTCCCTGAGGAGTGACCATAATTTGTATTGGGAGGGTGTGTAGGTGTCAACTCAGCATGTACAAATGGTGAACTCAAAGATGTTGGTGACGATGATTGAGACTTAATCCACTCTTCACAATCTTGGTTTACTCTGGATAAAGCTGTTCTCAGGCGATCTGCATGTCATAATTGGACTCAATCACTAATGATTAATCAACTCAAAATTGGATTTTGCAACCAACATTTGAGAATCTAATACGTTATGTCACTTACAGTTAAGAGAGCTAGAAGTGCCTTTTCCAGTTGAACTAGCGTTTTGCTGACCAAATGTTTCATATATAAAATAGAAAAAAAATCCAAACAATTGGCATACTCCCTGCATCAATATACTGAATCAGGAAAAAGGAATTTAGAGAGGAAAAAAAAGCACCACCATGCTTGTATGTGTAACCTGTAAAGAAAAGGCGGGAGGGTGGGTAATGTACAGCAAGTCATTTAAAGGAAGAAATGCCTACCTTGAAGAACTCAACATTTACCACTTCCAATTTCTGCATAAGCCTTGCATATTTATCCATAGACCTTACATTTTAAGACATGCAATATCTCATTAAATCCAGTAATAATAAAACTATATGGTGGAAGGTAATCGGTTCTTCTAATACAAAATGTAAAGCAACTCACTTTAATAGACAGAGAGAAGATCCAGTTTGTGTTGTATTCTCTTCGTCATTAACATGTGAAGAGAGAGCTCTTGAATGATGGGGTTTAGAACTTCGACTTGGTAGTTGACTATCTTCATCAATAAAGTCAGCAAGAAGATCCTCATTTTCATCTTCTGAAACAGAATTGGCACCATTCATTTGATTGATATCATTCTTTCTGGGTGTTTTATCGTCATGAAAATTATTGGTTGAACTTCCGTCAAATTCACCACAAACTGATCCATTAGGTTGCGAGTAACCACGACCTTCATTGGAGGTTGGTAATTTTTGCTGGAAAGGGTTTCCACTTTTAATCCAGTGAGAAAACCCATTCTTCCTTGCACCAGTGTGAACCATATTCACCGATTTAATGGAATGGACTGCACTGACATTAGTTGATTTACCACTGGATAAAGAAATCAACGGTGCTCCATCACCAATAAGTCCTGCAAAACTGATCATATGTACTGTTTCTGGGGGTAATTTTAGCCAAGTCTCTTTCTCCAAAACCATTTTTAGTGCCTAAAAAGAAAAAACAACAAATCTAATTTAATCATTTATCCAAGACATTGTCAGATGCATAGCTTGGCATATCAACAAGCCCAAACACCAACTTAGTGATTACATAGCTAATTATTCTGCATCACAAATTTTGAAAGCCGAGAAAAAAATGCAGTTAATTGATTAATTTATTCCCAGTCATGAATTATTTAGTTTTTGCATTTGCAATAGTTTCAGCAAATTAAAGCATTCTTAATTTTCCACACAATTATAACAGAGCAATTTCCATTTTCCAGTAGACAACAGAAAATCAACAGAATCACAAATGGCATAGCCAACATGTTAAATCGTGAAACAAAATAATATTGTGGATGTTTCTGGATCTAAACATTAAAAAAAATGTAATTTGGATTATCTTCTGCTACTAGTAAAATTAATTAGACAAGCACCCAATTAACAGATCTACAAATAAGAACATGTTAGACATCCCAACAAACACCTAGAGAGAACAACAGAAGTAAACAAGTTTAAAATTTATGGAACAAAATTATTACATTAAAATCTTATTGATAACCAGAACACCATCACCATCTTAGAGACACCATGCAGACATAGGAGGCAAGAAATCACATTGCATTTTACATGTACCAGACTCAAAGGAACTACATAAGAAATCACGATCAACATTATATGACTCTAACAACCATGAAGAATGAGAAGCCTTAAGGTCACTTACATGCACATTTTGTCGATGAAAAGCTATGAAATAGTTTTCACAAACAACCTTTAACTTCTGCCTAAATTCAACTGCTTCAATTCCACAAAAGGCTTCCCCAGTCAAAATAAAGACACCGAGGTCTTCATAATTTTTCAAGAATTGATGAATGCTAGCAGTACAGACTGCAGCAGAAGAAAGCAATACTGACACACGACTTGCAGTGAGATGCCACAGATTCCTGCGTCCTCTTTGAAGGGTCTGTGAAACAAATGTTGTAGCTTCTTTGCGAAGATGGTACCAAGGGGACTCAATGCTTGATGTTGCACTGTCCTCCTTTCCAGCCTCCTTAATTGTATCATGAAAATCACTATATGGTGAACCACTGGTTTCAGTCAGTGAGCTCTTTGTTGCAGATTCCTCCCTAGAAGATGAGCCATGTATTACATCTCTGGAACTGGACATAGAATTATTGCAGGCTCTTACATCTGAATCAACTTCCTGAGTCTCACCTGGACTACAGGAAATCTCTTCATTGCACTTATTTGAAGTTTGTGCTGCTGAGTCCTGTGATTAAAATCAACCATATGTATGAGCCTGAAAAACAAATATGAAACAACTATAGACACTGTAATCATGAATGTAGCTTTCTTCCCACTTCCCAGTCTCTAGATTGGATACATATTGAAATACTAGACGATTGTGAGAAGTGTACCCTATCACGAACTGGTGATTTACTCAACCCATCAAAACCAATTCAAGGATTTATCCAACTTACAAGTTAACTTGTTGAGTGAGAAGTGAGATCTTTTCAGGATCTTAAGAGGTTTAAAATTAGGGACTAAGCAATTGGGTGGAAAACTACAAATGACTTCTCTAACCATTGCAAAAACAAATAATTAAAAATTAAAAGCCAAGATTGACCCAATAGTAGTCCATGTGACTATGTTTGGGGTGTACAAGTCCACATGATTTGAATGCACAAAGCAGAAGGGAGGAAAGGCATAATGAATGGAAAGAATATATTTAAGAGGAACCGGAAGTTTACCTTTCTTTCTAGCTGGAATTCCATAATTTCATGGTATGAACACATAAGGTCAAACAAAACAGCCAATGTTCGTAATAAGCATTGCCTGAACTTTGAATCAGGTATTCGAAGGCATAAGTCGCTGTAAGTAAGCCTGGAATTGAAATGACAACTATGAAGCCAATCTAACATAAAAATACTCATACTAAACATTAAAGGATGATAAATATGCTTGCGGAAGAAAAAGTACCTACTATTTTGCGAAAGTCCCTCCTCATCCTACAAAAAAAAAAATCAACAACATACTAATTAATTGAGTCCTTTTATTTGGGTTGGCAGAGAGAAATTATAGTCCTTTAAATCAACTGAACTAATATTTAATGTGAATCCATTGCTACAATCAGTAATATTGTTTTGGGGCATCCAATATCAATAATTATGGGCAATTGTCCTACTACCCATTGCAAGGAATTAAGTGCTGTCAATCCTAATTTAATACAATGTCACCATAATTACAGATGAAAATTACATGGAATATTGAACAGACTCCACACTCAATTGGGGAAAATATGCTATTAACTCTCCCGCCTCCTAAATAAGTTCAGAATTGAGATAGTACTAAACATGAGTTAGGCAAGAAAATGTATTACATACCTCATGCACAATAGCCTTTAATACAGAGTGTGTTTCTGATATAACTTCTTGCATGAAGAAACTCTGTATCTTTTCAGCAAGACCGGCAGTATCCCCTATTAATGCATATGCATCAATTACCTGCACCACCTCTTTACGTTAACATCATTTAGAATATATTTCCAATAATACAATACCAAATATCTCCGCGTGCACACTACAGTGAGGACAACATATATCAAATATTGGTTTTTTTTTTGGGGGGGGGGGTTATAAAGAAAAAATGTATTAATAAAGGAGATATACAAATGGAAGAGAATAAGAAATACACAAACAAATCCAAGAAAGAATGGGGGAAAAACTAACCAAATAAAAAAACTAAGAACATAGACACTCACTGTTATATAGCCATCTTCCTTGAATTCTTGGCATACTCCCAATAAAAGAGCATCCAGCTTCTGTAAAGTTCTTCCCAGCCAAACCTGCATTAATAATACAATGAAGAAAACTTATGTGTTCAGGAATATGTTCAGGAACATAAGAACAGATCTAATTACTCCTAACATGCAAGGAAAATCTTAAGAATAAATCATCTTAATCCTTCCTAATAGTTATTCAAAATTCACCTCCACACCACGACTCATTTCTTGTATTGCTGAAAGCTCTGACAAACTATCTAAGATTTGCAAATACTCAGATAGGACTTGAAATGCCTGCATAATGATCAACACGAAAAATGAACATCTTAGAAGATGCCTAAGATCCAAAAAACAGAAAAAACAAAAATTAGAAACTTGATTAAGTTGTGAGTAATTGACCACAATCTGCATTTTAATATATAGAAGCTCACCTTCCAGTAATTCCCTTCTTCTACAAGGGATTCAAGTGTTGATGGCATGTCCAATGCACGTCGAAGTTCAGTCAAGGTTGGAAGCATGTCCTATGAATGGAAATAGATGAATTCACGAAATTACCACCACATGCTATTATGTATCCTAAACTAAACTACTTTATATACCCGATAACAACTTATGAATAAGAAGAAATCAATTTCTAAAATACACAATGAAATAAAATAAGATCATGAGAAAATGGGAAACAGCATAGACAGGCATACAAAAAACAAAAACATAAGGCTAGTTTGTACAAAAAGAGACAGAATTACCAGAAGAGCTTGTTTCTTTTTAGAATAAGAATTCACAATCAGATCTCTTGAAACCTCATTCATAGATGATGTCAAGTGTCTTCTTCCATTCTGCAAAGCATAAAAAAGAATGCAGTAAGAGCAAGATAGACAAAATAGTAAGTATCAGCTCCTTATTAGTTATGATGCTTACCATACAGATGACATTTGCAATTCTTAAGTCTTTTTCCAATTCTCTGACCAAATTCATCCCCTTCACTGGGCAAAAGTAAGTATCAGCTACTTATTCTAAAGCTTAAAAAAAAGGGAAGTTGGCAACTGCAGTAGAGTTGCATGAACCCAATTTCTCAATATCTCAATGAATTTAGACCAAAATTGTTTATTATTTAAATTTAAATTAGAATGGCACTGCTTTCTTCCAGATACATTTACTGATAAGGATACTAGAATTAGGATCTTAACATGATTTATAAGTCAACAAAAGCTTAATTTTTTTTAATTTTTATTGAGAAATTAATAATTATAAAGCAAATTACACTGACACCTTTGTGGTTTCTTCAAAATCCACCCCCTTTTTTACCTTTACAATAAACCCCCCTTACATGGTTACATAGTGTAATGTATTTCTTGGGTATTGAGAGCGTCAATGTCATATATTTCAAACAATTTAGGGGGTTACTGGAAGGGGGAAAAGGCGGCGTATAATGTAAATTTTGAAGAAACCACAAGGGGTATCAGTGTAATTTGCTCATAAAATAAGGCTTAAATATGAATTTAGTCCTTGTAAGTTTGTGTTTTTCCAATTTTGATTCTTTTTTTCATTTTAGTCCATGTAAGTTTGGGCTTTTTCAATTTTGGTCCATAAGTTTTTTTTGTTCATTTTAGTCCTTGTAAGTTTGCGCTTTTTCAATTTTAGTCTCTTTAAGATTCTAATTTTTCAATTTTTAATCTATTTAACTATAAGTTCCCGCTTTTAGGGACCAAAATTAGAAAAACATAAACTTACAAGGACTAAAAGTGAACAAAGAAAACTTACAGGGACCAAAACTAAAGAAGCACAAACTTACAGAGATTATAAATGCACAAAAAAAAACTAACAAGGACCAAAATTGAAAAAGCTCAAACTTACCGGTAGGTGTGTTCGTGGTTATAGGTCATCCGTGAACCCGAATTGACCCAAACCGATCCGAACAGTTTGGGTTGGGTCATTTATGTATTTGGGTCAAAACCGAATCAATCAAAAGCATTCATGTACGGGTTGGGTCACGGGTTTAGATTTATAGATCCGATCAAAATCGAACTGAACCGATCAAAAGTTTTAGAGTTGTTTGGTTTGTCCTTAAATCCTGCTAATATTGGGACTACTAGTATTGGAACTTCTTAAGATATTACTTTTAGGTACATTGTTATTCGTTTCCCATTTTTTTATATTTATTTTTTTCTGCCATGTTTATAATATTAATTGATCATATTTTGTTTATTTGTTTCAACAAATTTGGTTGCAACAAATTTGATTGTAGCAAAGCTTATTGCAAGAAATGAGTTTGTAGGAAATAGTATTGATTCAGACTATTATAGTAAATCTCGTTAAAAAAAATATTATTTGTATTAATCTATTTTAGAATATTATGTTGATGGTATTAAATTAATCAATTTTACTACTTTCAGACATTTAATAATACTATGTTAATTGTATTTGATATTTGGATGAATCATGATATAAAATAGTAGTTCTAAAAAAAAAGATCAAATTTAAATGGATAACCCGTTGACTCGAACCAAACCAAACCATTCATGAATGGATTGAGTTGGGTTGAGTTTCAAAAACAAATTGTGAAACGAACCGAACCAAACCGATCAAATTTGATTGGGTTAAGTCCTGAATTTAGCTAAAATCCCGCGAACACCCCTACTTACCAGGACTAAATTCATATCTAAGCCTAATAAAATGTTGCTCACGCAATTAAAAATTGACAACCTTGATATAAGCAAGTAAAAAACTGTGCACAGCAAAAAAAAAATATCCAACATGCATGAACTCATGTACTAATGCACAGAGTAGGTATAGTCGATTCTCTTAGTTCACCTCTTCAACTTACCCATCACTTCATGATGCTCCATAACATGGCGAGATAAACGCTCGGCTACTCTATCTAGTTGTGCCAATCTAAGGGCAGCCTACATGACAAAATCCAAGACCAAACATCTTAAATAAGAGTATTAATAACATGTAGCAGGATAATACAACCTAACTCAATCAATTAACAAGTTCAAACTGTTGAGATTATAATAAGATTTGTAACGACTTATCATTACGTTAAGATTTCAAGCTGACATGAGCTCATTTAATGGTTTGCAACCATTGCTTAAATTAGCAGTTCCTACAGCTGGCTGCCAAATCACACCACTCCAACAGAGGAATATTGTTTTGGAACCATTGCTCAATTGATAAGTAACTTAAAGCAAAAGCATTGGAGTTGCTCTTAAGTGCAAGAGATGACAATTAGCAATGAATGCAAGAGATGAGCATCAAAGCTAATAATATTTTGCTTTTAATAAATAAAGAGGAATCATGAAGATATATATGTCATCAGTTACAAGTGTAAAAATTAATCAGTTTCTACTTTCTTCTAAGCTAGTAAGTAATACAATGGATAGTTGGATACAAATATTTTTTGTTACATAGAAGAATGACTCAGCTGAGAACCTAAAGAAAATTTTACCTTTAAAGATAACAAAAAGTTAAAATATTTTCAACTGAGCAAGATTGAGAAACATGAACCACACCTGTTTTTCAAAATATGTTAGCTCGTTCTCTTCAACTGGAACGTGCTCTAAAACATGCCTAATTGGATCAAAGTCCTGCATAAAGGCATTCAAAAGAATCCATTCACCTCATAATTCAAGGCAATCAAATATGAATAAAATTTCATTGAAATGCAAACGTGACAGGAAATTTTCACAATGTTAGCATGGGGAATATTACGTGTATTACATGTGTACGAGACTATGAGGCTGAGAGGGAGTTAGTAAGTTAGTAACGGCTAGAGTTAGCTAGTTAAGCTCAGAAACATGTATACATTGATATCAATAATTACAGATTTTCACAGTTCCATTCTTTCAAGCCTTGAGTTCATAAGAGGGAACCAAAAAAATAGTTTTTCCTTTTTGTTTTCCTATAATCAGTAGAAACATGAAGACTTTAAAAATATAAAACTTGTTAAATAGTAGTATACTAATAAGAAGAAGCTGTTATAAGCAAAACTTGGCAAGAGGAGAAAAGAGTGGATAAATTGTGTCACTTCTGAAAATGAGCCAAAGGAAAAAAACAATTAAAAAAAAATACCCAAACAGAAGTTGTGATTACTAATGGATATGGATTCCCATTACCCAAGTTCAAGTTCTAAATAAAGGTATATTCAAATTTTCAAATATTAATTAAAAAAATCGAGGAAGAAATTCGAATATATAAAACTTCCTAATATGAAGTGTTATATCAATGATCTATCTAAGGATACAAAACTAATTCTTACTGAGAAGTTCTATGCTCTCAACTGTTAGCAACCATCTCAAGGTCTCCTGGTACAAGGACATATTTGGAAACTTCCAAAAGATAAAATTTTCAGCCATCTCTCAATAAACATAAACAAACAGAAAAGTGTCTCTCCAAATTGAGCAACAGAACCTCCATATGAAAATAGTTTCTGTCATTCAACACAAAGGAGGTTCCAAGAAAAATCAGTATGAAATTGAAACTGGAGTGATACAGCAAATAGCACCTCTTCATAGAATTCATCCTCCAGCTCCTCCACTACTTGGCCTTGAGGTCTGCTTCCATATATTGAACTTAGTTCTTCTGAACTTGATGAAAGACTGTATCTCTGATGAGGAGGTAACCCTGCAAGAGCACGAGCTACAGCCGCTGCAGCAGCAGCTCGAGCTGGAACCTGTTCAACAACATTTGTAAAACATGATAATATGACTCTAACTCAAACAAATAAGGAGTCACTACACGAATACTAACATGTGTATGAACATGAACAGCAGGACAACCACAGGGAACATTCACTGTTAGGTTGGCTGGTGGACTTAAGCATGAAATTACAAGATATATTCAAAAGGCTTGTAGACCACTACGTTATCAAGAATGCTGGATGATCAACTTTGTGAATAATAGCAACCATCTAGATTAACAAATTCCTCATCCCCGCTATTTAAGACTACTGCGTTATTAGGAGAAAAAGAATCCTCACAAGAGTTGATTGGCAGTGTAAGAGAGGATTATGCTTTGATTGCGAAGAGAGATATAGTCATCCAATAGAAAAGCTAGGACACAAATGTCAGTTCATAATTATGATTGTAATTTGTTGCCCACTAAGATTATTATAGCTACTGAGCTTAAAGATGAACCACATGAAAATAAGCCATACTCAAGATGCTATTCAAACTCGAAAACAATATATAATATATGTAAAACCACATCCTTATGACTGCAGTTTCTCATAGCAACTAATATTTGCAATTCTAATGAGAGCCCATTCTTTCAGTCACCCAATCTAATTCCTTTAGCAAATCACTTTCACATTTAACCTATAAATCTATTCCAGAATAGCAAATATAACTCTATCTTCACTTGTAATAATTCCCGTAAACAAAACTCACGAGTTTCCACTCGAGAAATCCTATATAATAAGCAACTTAAAAACAAATTATTCAGTACTCCCCATGGTTTTAAAAAATGGTCTGCAACCGCAATTGCAGCTGCAACGTCAAGGTCTTTTACTCACCGCGACCGCAGTTGCGGCCACATCAACTGCAATTTCCCCCAATATCAAGGATCGTGACAAAACTGCAACCGGGATTAATTTAAAACCATGGTATTCCCTACAGCCAAAAACATCTCAACATCTACGGCTTTTAGCAAGTCCTCTTACACAGCCAATATTCTCGACGAAATCCATCTCATGATTTAATTATTTTTCCAAATCAAGCTTGCCGCCGCCAATTCTATTATCAAAAAGTCTAGCTCAGTGTTAACTCGCAATCAGGTGGTAGGCGCACAGAAACGGTACAAATACATCATCAAATCCAAAACTCGCATCAAACGCATTAAAAGCAGCACAGTTAACGCTTCACCCTAGCTTAACTACAAACATACAATGCATTGCAACAATCCAATCGCACGGCATTATCTTTATGTAAAAACTAAAACCACACATCTAAAATTCCAAAAGCACACAATCAAATGGCGAGCGAGGCAATTGTGCGTGAAAATCGCGTTTACCTCGGGGCGATCAGAAACGGGAGGGAGCAATCCAAGAGATCTGGCGGACCTAACGGAACTCAAGATTTTTTCGCCGACCTTGGACAAATCCATTGCTCCTCCCTGGGAGAGCAAGAAGAACGGGAGCAAGAAGAAAACCCTAGAGCTCTCGATCCCTCCTCCTCCCTCGCTCAAATCGCCGTCGCCATTGAAAATGAAAGGATTCCCCAGCACGCTTCCAAAGGGAAACAAATTCGGCTGCATCGCAAACTTAAGACCCCGAGATCGAGCGGTGGCACTCGCGTTTCATAGTGAAACGACTGCGTTTTGCGCTCTCGCCGAGATCTTACGAGCGAGTGAATGGTGATTTAATTGCGTTGGAGACTTTCGGGGTTTACTTTTACTTCAGTGGCCACACACACAGCACTGGGCATGAACGCGATCGTTGTGTTGACGAAAAGCGGATTAGAAATTTGGGATGACTGGACTTTGCACGCATCTACTTTATTTGCTGTTTTACCAAAAAAATTTACGTATGGGATGGGATTTAGGATCAAAAACTTGGAAAGGACGACTTCTTAAATTTACGCCAATCTAATCAACTAATTTCCATCGAACCTACTTGTCTAAGCCTGCGAGTGATTAAGTAATTAAACAGTTAAATGCACATAATAAATATTCCTGATTAAAAGAGTCAATTCTTATTTATAACTTCCAAATTTGCAATTATGTTTATTTTTTTACAAAATTCAATTTATAATATTTTCTATTAATTATTTTTAATTAAAATACTCATAATTAAAAGAAATATATATATATATTAACAAACAAATTAAAAGAAAGGAAAATATTAATAACAATAATAATTTTTTAAAAATTATAAATTTTTTGTTATCAATTATTTTTGTTAGTTTTGATTGATTAAACATTTAAGTCTTATATAAGAATGGAAGAAGTAGTATGAAATAAGAGAAAACTTTCTACTTTTTTTCCTTCAAATATTGTCTTTCAAATTTAAATCTGTCAAAAAAATATTATTGTCTTTAAAAAAGTTTTAGTATTAAAATTATGCCTCAAAATTTTATTATTAAATTAATTTTGAAATTTATCTTTATAAATAATTAATATAATGATAAAAAATTAATTATTAATTTGATGACTAAAAGGTTTAAATGACAAAGGAATTTAAAGAATATTAGAATAATTTAATTACGATCACGTATAAAATTTAAGAGAATCAAATTAAGGATTTTATCTATAAATTAACGGGGTGATTTAAACAATACATAATGTAAGATAATTAATACTGTATAAAGGATACTTACTTATAACTGAATAAATTAACTGATAGTTAGTAGTTTTAAATGTGGATTCTTTTTTTTAGAATAATGTTAACACTTAATATACAATTATTCTTTAATATGTTTTTATGATAATATTCATACGAAGCCATAAATAATGATTAATTTTTTTTGAAATCATAAGAGCACACAAAACAAATATTTTATACACATAGTATGAATTTAAATCTTTAATATCTTGATTAAAGAACATAAATTACTATAATTTATATAATAAAAACTTTTTGTTACAATACTCAAAATAAGAATTTAATCATTCTTAATAAAAATATTTTTTTATGACAGATGCCTATATTATTTTATTAAAAAAATGTTACACGAAATTTTCTTTTGACCATTTATTTGTTTTGGTTCAAAATTTTCTTTGTTACTATTTGTGCATTACATGGAATGAAAATAACCACGTTTGCATTGGTGATGCAATTAATTAGATAATGAGTGAGTTTGTTTAATTTTTTTTAAAAAATAACTTTTAAAAAAGTATTTTTTTATATAAAGTGTTTTTTTAAGAATCAGATTAAATTTGCTTCTTAAAGTGAAAAAAAAAACTATTTTTTTAAGTATAAACAATTTAGACAAACACACTAAAAACACAAAAAGCTAATTATTTTAATAAAATATAAATGCTTATTTCACTAAACTATAATAATTTGTGTCCTGCATAGGTCTTAGGCTTAAAATTCATAAATTTTTATATTATTATAATTTTGAATATATTTGTAATGTATTTTTATTATATATATATATATATATATATATATATATATATATATATATATATATATATATATATATATATATATATATAAGGACATGTATGTTTAAAGTATATTCATAGCTATCCGTTACAAAATTAAAATAAAAAATAAATTTCAAACATATTATTATACTAAAATAAATACTTTTAAACATATATTTATACAAAAAATAAATAATTTAAAATTTTTATATTTATTCTAAAATTATATTATAACAACTTAACTTATATATAAATAAAATTATTTAAGTAATTTCAAAATCAGATATTTATATTGTAATAATTTGCATAAGATGGTCTTGATCCTTTTTTAAGCATGCAGTTATTGTTTGCCCAGGCTGATTTAAGACTTGTATTCTAACCTTGGCTCTTCTTTTAAAAAAAATATTCACAATATTTTGTGTATCAAATTTCCTTTTTACTCACAACAAAAATATTATACTTTTAATCAAATCCAGAGTACTATCCACACAAAATTAAAAACACTAAAATGAGAATAAAGAAAAAAATGCACAAAGGAAACACGTGCAAAAAAAATATAATAATGACTAGTGAGGGCCAGAAAATGTGGTGTCTATATAAAAAAAAAAAA
>NC_038247.2:16478396-16535463 GCF_000004515.6 Glycine max | reverse complement strand
AAAATATAATAATGACTAGTGAGGGCCAGAAAATGTGATGTCTATATAAAAAAAAAAAAAACAGTGTGCAAACCCATAACACACATCAAAATTAGAAAAGATAATTAGAATTTTTTGAAAAGAAATTAAAGAATGATCATTAGATAATATTGTTCATTCTTAAATCACAAAAGTTTCATGAAAGCCTAAAACAACAATTAGTGAGAAAACCCATAAAACAAACAAAATTAAAAGAGTTGAGTAGACAATACGAGATATATAGAAAGACAAATAAAAATGTCAAAAAAACAAATACATAAAAAGAAAATCGTGAAAAACAGGAGAAGTAATATTGTTAATCTTGCATGGAAGATTTGAGAGCATAGGAGTTTCAAATGCACAGTACGCTTAAAGTAAATAAAAATGCATTTTGGATGTGTAAGTTAAACATATATAGGTTAATTCAAAATAATGAATGGAAATCAAAATACATAAATGGTGATTGTGTAATTGTCAAATTAATTATTGATAATTGATTGATATGGAATAAATTTTGGTTAATGTTGATTGACTATTTTTCTTACGTAATTAATTAAATTTTTTATTTAGTATATTTTTTGTTAATTTAAAATAATTTTCAGTTTTGCAGAAAAATTAATAAATCTAATATATTTTAATACTAAATATAGTATATTCTTTTGTTTAATTTAAGTAAGATTTTAAAAATTAAGTGATATTTTAAATTGGTTTTTTTTTTCACAAACATAGGTATCATTAAAAATTAAAGATTATATAGTTTTCAAAATTTAGGGAGTACATTAGATTAGGATTTTAAAAAACTATTTTAAAATAAAAATATCTTATGAATTTTAAGGATTACGGTTTATAAGTTTTTTTTACTAGACTTTTATGATATTTTGAATTTTAATGAATTTATATCATAAAAATTTAAAAGATTTAAATTTTTTTTATAGATTTAAAATAATTCCTTGAATTTTTAAAACATTCAAAAATTACAAGAGTTAGTGAAAAAAATAATAAGAAATGATGAGATTTAAATAAATAAAAAGTAAAATTAATATAATTTTTTTAATCTTTTAATAGTTATATTGATTCTAACTTTATATTCTCATATACTAACTTTTCTTATAATAACATATTATCATTTTCACTTTTGGATTTGAATAATAAATTTAAAATTATACATTAATTTGAATAATAAATCTAATGACAAAATGGGTTACAATAATAAGTATATATTAGAAGGGAATAATGAGAGTAAAAAATTAATAGGGGAATTATTGAGTTGTGTGGATGATGAAATTATGGGAGACATAAGGAAAATATAGTTAGTCTTAACAAATAAGATAAATATTAATTTAATTTGGAAAACAAAAGAAAAAGTACAAGATATTTGACATTTTTGTTCAAAAAAAAAGAGAAAAAATATATATGAACACATATCTTGAAGAACATTAAAGAAAAAAGAGACTATGTATGATGAGAAAAAATAAAGTTTGATAACAAAAGAAAAAAGAAGAAAGTCTAGCAGGTGAGATTGTTTGATAGATTTTTATACTAAGAAATATAATGAAATCTATTGAAATTCTTCTTAAAAAATAATTTATTGAAATTTATATTTTTTTTAATATCAAAGACTTTTTATAAGTTATAAAAAATGTTAATTGAATATCATCGAATTTTATTGTCTTCCTTACAAAATCTTAAAAACCTTAATTGAATGACACAATATTTATTTACACTATTTAAAAAAATCTTGATTGAATACCATTTTTTATCTAAAAAGTCTTTTAAAATTCTTTTGAAATCCTAATATATTATCCTAATATAATACATCTCCTTAAAGGATTTGTAGAAATTTTCAGACTTATTATTAAAAATTAATTAATATTAATTAAATGATCATAAATTAAGGATGAATTGGTTATTTTGCTTATAATTTTTATAATTATTCCGTTTGGTAATGTTTGTACTTTTTTCCTTAAAAAAAATGTTTGTATTTTATTATAATAATAAGTGAAAGAAACTTCAGAATTTTGATATTCAGGCAAATTACAATTATGTGGGGGATGGACCAATTAAAGAAACGGAGACTAATGCACAACCAATTATCATTTTTGAAAATTTGTAAATTTTGGAGGAAACGGTATAAAATCGATAGTTATTTTTATCATTCAGAAAGTATAAAATCAATAATGACAGGATTTAAAGAGAAAAAATAAAGTAATCAGAATTGCGGGTAATAAGAGACTAATTTGATGAGTCATGGTATTTCTTAATCTAATATTTAGTTATCTATTTTTTATCCTAATAAATTATCATTTGCATATAAAAAAAAAACATGTGCATACATATATTAAAGATAGGTCAAATATATCTAATATTATTTCACCTACTTTTTAAAACTTCCGTGAATAAATAAATTATTCAGCATATATCATAGAAAATTTTAACGTGAATAAATATATTTTTCAGCCTATGTTATTAAAATATATTATTCAGCATATATTTATATACTAAATTGAGATGTAAATTCAATCTTGTTTAACGGTTTAATTAAAGAAAGAATCATTAAATTGAAAATTAAATTCAAAAATCAAATTTTTTATTTAATATTCATTAAGAACTTAATATTTATAGTAATTAAAAATGTAGTTTGTAATCGAATCAAATAATTACAAAACACTAAATGATCACATATGTATTTCGAATCTTGAGAAACAACCTTGTTTTGTGGACTCTGTTTTTGAATCTATAAATTTATTATTGTTGATAACTTTAAACAAACCGGTAGATAATAGATACATGCTCATTTTAATAAGAATAAGCCATAAGCAAAGTTTTAAAGATTTTTAACTTTACATAATCAATAAAACATAGTGGGATGATGTATGTAGCCCAAACGGGATGGGCGGTCTTAGCGTAAAAAACATTGGTGACTTTAATATCGCATTACTTAGTAAATGGAAGTGAAAGTTAGCACATGATCTAAGTAGGTTGTGGGAGAAATGTGTTAGACTAAGTATGGGGATATCAACTTTAGATGGATATGAAAGTGAAAATTTTTCATACGGTACAAAAGTGAACATTTAAACAGTTAAATCAACTTATTTTAAAATTAATGGTTATCATTTTTTGGTTTTTTGTCTTTCTTTTTTTATATTTTTATGTTATTTTTCCAATTTTACCCTTTTCTTCTCTCTTTCTCTCTTCCCCTTTTCTTCTTCTCCTCTCTCCAAACAAGTACAACCATATAATTAAAAATCAAATATTTTGAGACCAAACTCAACGTTCTTTCTGATAAAATGGATGCATTTCTTTTATTACATCCATTTATGCTCAGCACCAACTTTCTCAATCCCTCCTCTCTTTGCACCCTTTGTTCTCTCTCCGCAAATCCTCACAACAGTTGGTCCAAGGTGGAAGTCGCCTCTGGCAGTCAGAAGAACAACAACAAGGCCTTCGATGTGACGGCATTTGAAGCAGAGCGGTTGGCCCTTGATGCGGAGGCTCGGGAGCCATGGCGGAGGCTGCTGACCTCAAGGCCAAGAATAAAGAAGAGGAAAGTAAAAGAAACAGAGCAATTATGAAAAGATAAGCATAAAAAGAGAAAAAACAAAAACAAAAATGTAAAAAAAGTTGAGCCATCTAATGAAAATAAAAAAGAATCGAATGATAAATGTTCACTTTCGTACTATATAAAAGTTTTTTACCTTCGTATGATAGAATCGTCTCAACTTTAAGAAGGGTATGAGAGTTATGACTCAATTTGGTGAGGGGACCTTATGAGAGTATGTGGAACTGGCTTGGGGAATGGTTGATTTGACAATAGTGTCGGATGGAGGGTGCAAAATGGGAAAGACATATATATCGTTTTGGAATCATCTTGGGGTGGGAAATCAAATTTTAGCCCAACACTTGGAGAACCTATCCAACATTTCCTTCAACATAAATGTGTGTGGATGAGGGTTACAAATGTTGTTGCATGGTGGGCTGTATGGTGCGCTATTTCATGGTCCATATGGACTCATAGGAACAATGTGCTCTTTAGGCAAGGTAATATTGATATGGACTCAGTGATAGGCGTAATTAAGTTCAAATCATGGTTGTGGTATTCTAATCAAATGGGAACCTTTCGGTCTTCCTACTATGAATGGTTATCACAACCAGCTTTGTGCCTTAAAGTTGTTTGGCAATTATGAAGGCTGATGCACAACTGCGGGAGTGGTCTCATATTGGCAATCATCGTGGGGTAGATTGGGGTATTCTTTAGTTGTTTCATAACTATGTTAATTGTTTTGCAAAATTCATCATGGTGGGGTAAACATTTGTATATGCAATAGAGGGGAGTTTTGTTCCTTGTTTTCCTTATTTGTTCGGGCTTTGCCTCTGCACTTGGGTAGTTATTTTTTATTTTGGTACCCCTTTACAAACATAGTTTGTAACCGTTGTAGGAGGAGGTTGCTTTGGGTATAACCATTTCTGTTGGGTCAATACTCACTGTAATGTACCATCTTATACCCTTTGCCTTGTTAATATATATGAATATTTTTTTCCTACAAAAAAAACTAATAAAACTTAGTTACACAAACAATTTGCTATGGTAGGAGACATTATATAATCTCTTTCGCAGTAGCTTCTGTCGTATTCAAAAATTAATCCAACACTTATATAATAAAAGTAGTATGACAAGATTGAGCCTTTATAAAAATTTTGATGGCAAAAAAAAAAACTCATAAAAAATCTTTATAAAAATTTGCGACTTCTAATTACAAATTCGTAATTATTTTAAATGAAAATTAATTCAAAAAAATTCTTTTGATAATTTTGAATTTTTTTACCCCTAAATGATAAAAAAAATCATATATAAATAAAGTTTAAGTCTCATCTTACTTTCCATCATTTTTTGACCAATCCAAGTTTCGCAACTAATTTTCATATTTTTTAGTCTCCTCGTCAATTTTTTTTAGCATATTAGAATCGTTAGAATCACTCAATGATAATACCTCATGACAAAGACAAAAAATATTAATGAAGGACAAATATAAACACCTTGATCAATTTTTTGTTTGATAATAACTAAAAGTAAATTTCGAATAAAACTCATAAATAAAATCATATTTAACCTTAATATTAAAAAAATACTCGTGGGATGCACGAATACACAACATAGTATATAAATTTCCTCTCTTTAAACATGTTTTTAGTTTTTGAAAATATCCCAATTTTTCATTTTAATTCTTATAATTTTTATTAATTTTTAATCTTTACATAAATAAAATGATATTTTTAATCTTATTAAATGAATGAATTTAAAAAATATATTTTTTATAAGAAATAAAAAAATGTGATATTTTAATAACTAAAATCTTAATCCAAATTTATTGATTTTGTGTTAGTGATAATTGACAAACTAAGGCCTTAGTCCATATGACGATAACGATTGTTGTTTTGTGTACCAATCATATTGTTTGTACACCCAATAATAAATGGGTATTCTGAAATATCCTTGGCTGCTTTCTTCTTCATTTCATTTTTTTCTTTGACATTGTTAACTCATTCATTCTTTCATTCTCTTGGTTTCATTGTGTTTTTTCATTTTCATGAGAGGAGAGGTGCATTGGGGCCGCTTCGATCAAAGTCAAAGTGTTATGAAGGTACATCTATATGTGATGGTTGTGACAGTGGTTGGTGTGGTTATATAATACTTACGGATTGATCAATCTGTAAGTGTAACAATCCGCCTCGTCGCTATGATATAACCACTCTAAACTGTGAGAATTTCAATTTTTAAATGAAAACTTCGTTAATTTGCTTATGAAAAATGAAAGTAATTTTTTCTCGATATACATCCACCAAACAACACACCATTACTTAAGTGAATACATACATATATACATACATATATATATATATATATATATATATATATATATATATATAGGTATAGTAACTTAGTATACATCATTCACATAATGGAAAGTAAATTTGTTCATACATATAATTAATTTTGTGATTTACATCCTCAATTCAATAAAAAGAATTATGGAACCAACTACAAAGGAGTTTATTAACAAAACACAACTCTCTCCCAAAATAATCTCAACGTCGTCACGTCGGCTCCCAAAATACTCTATTGCTATCATTCTGCTCCGACGAACAAAGGTTCGTGATCATCACAGGAACCAACCACATGGTACAAAAATTGTGAGGGGTGAGATTATTATAAAAGAAATTAATACAAAAAACAAATAACCACAATTAATAAGAAAACATTAACAAATATCATAAGTTTACGCAAACATTCATTAGTCCAACACACACTCAACAAATAGTTATCATCCATCCATAGTTCCAATCAATCATGCTCAGTATGATGCATGCACCTGACCTCAACTCTCAAATGCAATGTGGTATTATCCCCAAGGAAATAGCCTAAGCATGTCCACACGACACTCTCACATAGGAAAATTAGGCAGTAAGTGTCGAGGTCACCCTGTCGTGCACAGACAACTCCCCCCCACGATGATCAGCCTGAGTCTCAAGGGAGTTCCAAACCGAGTGACATGCCCCCAAGTACAAGTATTCCTCCTCATGAGAAACTACAAGTACTTACTGACAAAATTTATACTATTTCCATGTCATATGAAGTATAAAACATGGGCACCATCAATGCATTGACCGTGGATAATTAAAGATTCTAAGTCATCCCCCTCTAGAGATGCTTAAAACTCTTTAACCACTTTATTTCCCCCACTAGGGATATCCAACAAGGTCACTGCACCTCCCATGGACATACACAACATACAACGTATGAAACATGAGCACCATCAATGCACTGACCATGGATAATTAAAGATTTCAAGTCATCCCCTTCGAAAGATGCTTAAAACTCTTTAACCATTCTATTTCCCCCACCAGGGATATCCAACAAGGTCACTGCACCCCCCATGTACATACACAACATAACATCATCACAGTGCATTTTCAACATCATCAACATTTTATCTCAATAACATTCTCAACATCAACATCATCTCATCTCAATGACATTATCAACAACAACAACAACATCATCTCATATTAACATAATCATCAATAACAACATCAATTCATATCAATATTATCATAAACATCAACGTCACCTCATATCAATTAATGTCATCAATAGAAATATCATCAGTTTGTCACACTCCGCATATACATATATAGTTCATGCCTAAGATTCACACTCCACAGGTCTTCAAACAACACAAGTCTAATAGAAACAATAATTTTATTCATCAATAATAGATATATCGAATCCCATTAGTCAAAAACATTGTTTTCTTGAAGACCAACATGCAACAGGGACATGCATACATCCCCATAGTTAGGTTCCCTGACCCCCAACTATGATATTAAAAATTGTAAATGATAATAAACTCCCTTCACCTATCGTGAGCTCTCCTTCAGTTCCTTTTTGCATCACTCAAAGGTCTCTCTCGTTCACGCTCGTCAGTCCAAACGCAAGGTTCTATATATCAAATCGAAGGAAATTTAGTATAGGTTTCAAAAAAAGGGTTAATAACCATATTCAAAGTCAAATACCTTTGTCAAAACATAAAGGGCTGAAGGGTGTTTCAGATTCTACTAAAAGGAGACATCATTTTAAAATTCCGACCACGCCAATGTGATCAAGGTTCAATGAAGGTCACGAAAATAACATCAATGTTATAAAAAGATAACTTTTACAATATCTCATTCTTAAGGGTTTTTCAAAGAGAGTGTAAAAACACCCTATTACAGTACCAAAAACACAAGAGACACTAAGAGAAACTCAAACTAATTAAGAGAAAGGCTTAGAAGTCAAGTTTACCTCAGAGAAACTAAGAAATGGAGGATTGGGGGAATTTTCTCCACCGAATCCTTGAGGAGAATTCTAAAGATTCCGCTCCGATTAAAATGTTCCTCTTGGTGTGCGGGTTCAGCAGCAAGCAACGGCGGCTCATGATAGCCACCGGTGGTCGTGGGTGGTGGAGAAGGAGGTGTTAGGGTTTGGGTGGCATTTGGAGAGGAGGAGATAGTGAAAATCGTGTTTTTCACGCTAAAGAACGTATTTATAATCTGCTGATCTCGCTTAGCGAGCACATCTTGCTAAGCGGGAGTCTATTTTTCGCACTTAGCGTGATAATTCGAGCTTAGCGCAACTCCCTCTACACTAAGTCTCGCTCAGCGTAATTCCCTCTCGGGTTGGAATTGCGCTTAGCGCGCCCTCGCGCTTAGTGAGACATCAAAATTTGTTATATTCAAAATCCCAATGGTTAGAATGTGGATAAATGTCTTAGGAACCTCCAATCAAAATTTGAAGACGATTCAACGGTTAACAAATCCGTGATCGCGATTTTACTGAAATAGGTTCACATAAAATTTGAAATCTCATAATTTCAACTTAGTTCAACAAAACTCTACATAACTCAACATCCACATCAAGAAATTCACACATGACTAATTCAAGTCATACTTCAACTCATTCAAGTCAACCATATAGTCAAATAACACGATAAATACAATTAAACATCGATTTATAATTAGTAATATTGTAGGGTGTTACAGTAAGTATTATATAACTTATGGATTGTCAATCTGTATGTGTTATAAGGATTAACCAATCAGTATAATGCATACAGATTGGCCAACCTGTATAAGTTATATGGATTTATAATTTTTTTAATTTAAAATTAAAAGAAATATTTATTGTTTTTTATTTTTTAAAATAATAAATATATTAATATGATTGTTATAAAAAATAATTTTTAAAAATAATATTTGTTTATTTGTTTATTTGAAATGTAATTAGTATTATTTTTTTAAAATAAGTGTAGTTTGATAATTAATTTATAAGTATTTGTTTTTCTATTTTCAAAATGGTATTAATTGTAAAATAATTTACGCTATTAATTTATTTGATTTGTTGTGGTCTAAAATTGATTGTTTTTTGTGCTGATAATTTGATGGGTTTGAATTAAGTTGAATAATACAATTTATTTTAGTACCTATGGTTAGGTTATAATTTTTTATGTATTATATGGTTATGAATTTTAAGTAGAAAAAGTTGATGTTATTGGTTTTTAATATATAGGGTTATCAATTTTAATGTTTTATATTATTAAATGCAGTAGAAAAATACCTAGGGTTTTGTGTGATAATATATGTATGGTGTGATTAGGGATCGTTTGTTTGTGATTGAAATTTTTGAATGTGTTGTTAAGATGGACGAAGATCAATGGATCTATAACAGTATAATGTCTAAAGAAGTTGATATGAATGAACAAAATGAAGATGAAGCTGCTATAAAATCAAAACATGTTGATTGTTCTGATGCGTTTAATACTTTTCAGGTATTAATATGATTTTTTGTTGTTAAAGTAAGTTACTGAATGTTTGTTGAAGAGTAAAGATGTTTGGATTGCATTGTAGGTGTTTTCTATTTATGGTGATGTTTTGAATTAGGCTCGAGTTGTTGCTTATGAAATTGATTTTGTGGCAGTCATTATGAGGTCAGGCACAAACACAAGTATGAGAGGAATGACTTCATTTATCTTAATTGGTTGTGAAATGAGTGGTCAATATAGGTCCAGGAAGAAAGATTTTATAAGAAGAAATACTAGCAGTAGGAAACGTGGGTATCCCTTTAAGCTGCGTGAAAAACCAGTGGTTGGAGACCAAGGATGGATGGTGAAGTTAATGTGCCAAAGTCACAATCATGAAATGACAAAGACATTAGTTGGACATCCATGCACTGATTGATTGAGTAAGGATGAAAAGATAATTATTGGTGATATGACAAAGTCAATGGTGAAACTAAGAAATATTATGCTAACGTTGAAGGAGCACAATGTCAATAGTTATACAACAATTAAACAAATATACAATGCAAGAAGTGCATACCGTTCTTCCATAAGAGACAATGATACTGAAATGCAACAACTAATGAAGCTTCTTGAACAGGATCAATATATTCATTGGCATGGATTAAAGGATGAATATATTGTACATGATATCTTCTGGTGTCATTCTGATGCAGTGAAGTTATGCAATGCCTATAATTTGATATTTTTGATAGATAGTACCTACAAAACAAACATGTACAAGCTCTCATTACTTGACTTTGTTGGTGTGACACCAACAAGGATGACATTCTCTGTTGATTTTTCTTATTTGGAGGAAGAACATCTAAATAACGTGGTCTGGGCTCTAGAATGGTTTTGAGGTATTTTTCTCAAACGTGATGTCTTTCCTGGAATTATTGTTGTAGACATAGATATAGCATTGATGAATCCAGTGAAAACTGTATTCCCTGAGTGTACCAACTTATTGTGTAGGTTTCACATTGACAAGAATGTCAAGACAAAGTGTAAATTCCTGGTTGGTAAAAAAAATGCATGGGATTATGTAATGGATGCCTAAGGGAGTTTGGTTGATTGTCCTTTTGAGGATCAATTCGATGATTGCCTTAAGAAGTTTGAAATTGTTTGTTTACCATGGCTAATGTTTATTGACTATGTCAACCAAACATGGATAATTTCCCACAAAGAAAAATTTGTTAAAGCTTGTACGAATAAGGTGATGCACTTAGGAAACGCAACAACAAGCAGGTATGAAAATTGTCATTTTTTTAGTAGGATTTAGGACTTAATGGATAAAAATACTTGTATTTGTTTATTGTTTTTTTGTGTATTTTATATGCAAGGTTGAATATGCTCATTGGGCTTTAAAAAGACTACTACAAAATAGCCTTGGAGACCTATGTAGTGTTTGGGAAGCCATGAACAATACGATCACGTTGCAACACACTAAAATTAAGGCATTTTTTGAGACAAGTACACATATGGTTGGACATGTTTTTAACGTTACCTTATACAAATAAACTACTTGACATAGTATCGAGGTATGCTTTAAACCAAATTGCTGCTAAGTATGAGCGTGTGAGTTATACCGGTATTGACAGTTCTCATTGTGGTTGTGTAATGAGAACTACTCATGGTCTTCCTTGTGCATGCAAACTAGCTAGATATGTTGTCGGTAGCATACCTTTAGGTGTAATCCATATGTTTTGACAGAGGCTAAGTTTTTCAGACCAAAGGTTATCTGAGCCCGAAGTTAGCATAACAGAAGAGATGGAAACCATATTCAAGCCGTTTCAATAACTTGATGTTTGTGGCAAAGTTACTCTAAAGAGTAAACTTCGGGAAATTGCATACCCTAATCTAAACTCTATGTGTCCTCCTCCAGAAAAGGTCAACACCAAAAGTGCTCTGAAGAAACCAATGATCAAACATTAAAGATCAACAAAGCGTGATCTGTCTTACTGGAAGTATGTTGATATTTTACATTTTGTGCAAAATAGTAATTCTTCAAATAAACGTAGTGCATCATCATCTGACCAAGGAATTCCAAGAAAAACTATGCCGAAGTTAGATCAATTTCATCTGTGCATTCATGATTACATTGAAAACATTGTTGATGTCAAAGCTGACGGTAACTGTGGATATTATGCAATTACTGCCTTATTAGGTATGGGTGAAGATTCATGGTCTTTGGTGTGAAACCATTTTCTTAAAGAACTTGCCAAATGATTTGATGAGTATATCAACCTGCTTGGTGGCATAGACATATTTGAGAAATTAAAGTGGTTCCTACTTGTTGATGGATTACCATGGTATGTAATTTCTGTTACGTTTTTAGTTAAAACTTGGTTTAAATAAATGTAATTATAACTGTAATATGTAGGTTACCATGGATAAGTAGATGAATATAACCGACATGAAATATGTCATTTCATCAAGATATAATGTCATCCTTGTTTCTCTGTCTCTCCAACAAAGCATGTCATTTTTCTCTCTTAGAAATCAACCACCAACAGATTGTTCTGTGCATCGCGCAATATGTATCGATTATGTGTATGACAATTTTTTTGTTCAGGTAAATGCATCATAATCCTGTTTTTTAATTTATGAAATAAATTGTGTTATAATAATTTAAAATTGTTTGTGCATATGTAACAGGTATTTCTAAGAGACTGTTGTCCCTTACCGCCTTTAGCTTTGTTATGGTCTAGACATTGTCATCCTCAGGCAAAGTAGTGACCAACACCATATATTAGTAGAATGCAACAGTATGAAAATTTGTTGATGTTGAAAACATACTATGTTGATTTAAGTGAAGAGTGAAGATTTAGTTACTTATGTAATTGTCATGTACAACAATAATATACAACTATTTCATTGGAAATTCATATAATTATCTATTATACTTTACTTTCAAATGGTTTAGGGTTACTATAATACCTAGGGTTTAGTCTTACGCCTTAGGGTTAAGTGTTACTTGAAAATGGGGGTTTAGTGGTACGCCACCAATTAGGGTTGAGTGGTGCATCACAAATGAGGGGTTTTACTGCCTAGGGTTTAGTGTTATGTCATAAGTTAAGGTTTAGTGTTAATTCAAAACTTAGGTTTGTTTGTTACGTGTCTAATATAGGGTTTATGGTTTAATTCATGACCTATGATATACGGGTTTGATACTAATATAAAAAAGATCTCAAATAAAATTTGTCAAATAAAATAAAATGATAAACATTGTTTAAACATTTCCTAAAAAATTTCAAATGTCTTCATGTGTCTTCTATACGCTGTCTTCGTTGTGACCGTACATATACATTGCATTCTGCAGTGACACCTTTGGCAATCCTTAGGCAGTCTTCCATCACATTGTATGCTTTTGTACCTTCTGTCACTATCCTCAGGTTCAACAATCGTACCAACCTTTTAGTTATTGCTTGCAGGCATCCTATGAAATTGACAACAATGGAAAAGGGTTATACACATTGCATGTTCAAATAAAATGAATATCAGAGTAAGTTGAATATATATGTTACCACTGCATGTCGAGGCTACTCTACATGAGAAGGTGCATCTACAGGTGCTTCCTCCATAGCTGTTGTTGCCACCGGGTACTAAGGAATATCTGATTCAACATATGTGTCATCGTGCATGACAGGTGGATGTCTAGCTAGATCCTCGGGTTGTGCCGGTCTCATGAAGGGACGAGAAATCATGTAGAATTAGTCTATGTAGTCTGTTACACATTGTTTAGGCACAACACAAATCTGACCCACCAGTGCAAGGTACTCAGAAAAATGAATCTATCTGTCGTCAATATCTTCTAAGCATAATCTTGATGTTGGAGAGTGTAGAGGAATGGTCTGAACATACCCAAACTGCCGCACAACCCTCTCTGGTCGATGTATGACAATAACTGGGCCCCGTCAGATATGTCTGGAAAATAAAGAAATCAACTCGAAGTCTCTAACTACATGAAGGTCACCGTAAGGCATCCAACAAACACCATCAAACGTCACTCTATCTAGACGCTTCCGATACGTCGACACTGGTAATGCCTTCCCAGACTTCCAGTGGTAGGCACATGGTTTCCTCTCATGATAATCTTCAGCAGCAATAGCCTTAGCAACAAAAGAAAAATGCTCATAAATCCAACACTATACATGTTTTGAAAACAAAAAAAAAAATCAGCACAATAGTCAACATCAAAGATCAAAAATAAAAAAAATAAATTCAATTATAATTACTTGTAATAGCGTGATATATCTTGCAAGTTGTCTAGTGCTGCTCTTAGATGCATCATTCAATTTTTTTTTTACATATGGACTAGGGCGGCAACTCCCCATGCGTAGCTTCCATTCTGGGCAAGGTCTCAGAAGACGTCCAAGAACACCACATACACGTGTGTTGCACTCTTGTTAGCAAAAAGAGTGCAACCTACCAAATGCAATAGATAAGCTCGAGTTGCTACAGTCCAATGTGCGGCATCACATTTGATATGGTAAATGTCTCATAGCCATGATAGTCGAACATATTCTCCATGACATTGTACTATCTCAGCTCTTACTTCATCTGCACTCACCTCAAGTAATTCGACTAACAGCAACATCGCTTCGTCAATATGAAGAGCCTTGAAGTTATGGAAGGCGCCTATGATGGGCAGATGAAGTAAAAATGCCACATCATCAAGGGTAATAGTCACCTCTCCTACAAGAAGATGGAAACTGCAAGTTTCCTTATGCCACTTCTCTACAAAAGTCGATATAAGTCCCTGATCACTAGTACCCAAGGAACATGCAATCAGAAGACTTAATCTTGTGGTAGCAACTAAGCCTTCAATCTCTATAACAGGCTTGCCGAATTTTTGAACATTCCTTCCATGGGATGATAACTTCAATTCAGGACGTTCTTAAAAAAAATTAAATCATTTTAACAATAATAACAAATGCTTATTAAAATATAATTTATTTAAAAATATAAATACCTCTCGATTCCAAATGGTGTCTACAACATGATCAACATAGTTTAACTTTCTTGTATAAAAACTTTGACTCGCAAGCACAAAAGTACGGTGTGCACTATTTTGAAAAGATTAGGGTCATAAAAATTATTGGAAGAATTCTTTACAGAAGAAGAAGAGACTTTTTTTTTCCAATTACTTTTTTTACTCTGCCGAGGTTATATAGAGGTCAGATTTGGTATTTGGATATTCTTGTCAGAAACGATTTCGTCAATCATTTCTAATACCAGTCAGAACTGATGTGTCGTGCAACCCGCCTGGAAAACCCTCAACATCAACAACTTCATCATCAACAACTACTTCTTTAGGTTGTTCTTGGACCTCGTTAGTTGTGTGATCCACGTGCTGAACATCCTCAGCAATAGAGATAACTTCTCGTTGCTTACGTGCAAATGTTGTGGACCTTCACTGCCCAAAAGCTTCATCTAAATCACAATTTACTTCTCTCCATAGGGCTCTTCCTATAACTTGGTCTAAAATCCGACCCAAACCTTTGGTTCTAACCATAATCTACACATTTAAACAATCATAACAATTTATGTCAAAAATTCAAACAATACTTCAATCAATTACTATTTAAAAATTAATAAATAAAAAAATTATATATATTTTTAAAATATATTTTAATTACTTTTATTAATCAAAATAACTTCTTTATTAAAAAGCAACTTAAAAAGACTATAATTAATTAAATAAAATAACAAAAAATATGTCTCCTTGCCTATTTTTTCTTACAAAAAAACTAATATATAAGAAATATATATTTATAATTTTAAAAAATAAATATTAAAAAAAATAATATATTTTTAATTAAAAAACAATAACTATTTAAAAACAAAATTCGAAATAATATATTTATAATTAAAAATAAAAAAAACAATAACTATTTAAAACAAAACTCAAAATAGTATATTTATAATTAAAAAAATAACTATTAAAAAAAATTCAAAAATAATATATTTATAGTTAAAAAAGCAATAACTATTTTAAAAAAAATCAAAATAATATATTTATAATTAAAAAAATAACTATTTAAAAATAAAAATAAAATTAATATATTTAGAATTAAAAAATATTTTAAAACAAAAATCAAAGAATATATTTATAAAGAAAAAAACATTAACTATTTAAAAATAAAAATCAAAATAATATATTTATAATTAAAAGTAACATTAACTATTTAAAAACAAAAATCAAATTAATATATTTATAATTAGAAAAACATTAACTATTTAAAAACAAAAATCAAATTAATATATTTATAATTAAAAAATAAAAAAACATTAACTATTTAAAAACAAATATCAAATTAATATATTTATAATTAAAAAAATAAAACATTAACTATTCAAAAACAAAAATCAAAATAACATATTTATAATTAAATAAAAAGTCAATAACTATTTAAATACAAAAATCAAATTAATATATTTATAATTAAATAAAAAAACATACGGATTGATAATCTGTATGAGTTATACAGATTGATCAATCCGTATAATTCATACGGATTAGATGAGTTATACAAATTGATTAATTTGTATAACTCACTCAATCTGTATGTGTTATACGAATTTTAAATACAGTCTATAAAATAATGATAACATCAAATGCTTACCTCATCGATGGGAACGACACGATAATGGTGAGATGACCTCAACGGTGACAATGAAAGCCGATGATGACGACATCGTGACAAAAAACACAGAACAAAGGAGAAAAAAGGAGCGTAGAGATGTGACGTCATATAAACACAAGGAAGGAGAAAAGATTTTTAAAATTTAAGTGATAAATATTTTTATTACTTTACTTAAAATTGCTGAGTGCACAAGTAATGACCCTAAGTGCACCTAGCAACATACCGGCAATAAACCATGGAGCTTAAAATCATTATTGGATTTCCTCCATTAGTTGCCGTTCGCAAATACGGGTTCACTCTGCATCAGAAATCATGAGCGTTGGATTTCTGAGTAATGATTAATCAAGGGCTGTGAAGTTGCAGCTTGATGGCTGGAGGAAAAAATGGCTGCAGAGGATTCAAGTGCAGCCACACTCACTCTTAACTGAATCAGCACATAACACCTCGCTGTTTTTGTCGTCTACCCCATTATTTTACTTTATCGAGGGACCGTTTGAACATTTCCTCTTTCTTCAGAAAATTTGTAACGCGAAATTTCATTTTTTAAAAGGAGATGAGAAGCAAAGAAAGGAAAAAAAAATTAAAAATAATAATAATTGAAAAAAAAAAGATTTTCATTCTCAGAGCAACCAAACAGATCTAATTTCTCATTTCTCACTTTTACATTCTCCTCGCGACGAGGCATCACGCGATAACCATCAGAATGGCACCGTTTCCGCCAGAGAACGGCGTCGAAGGAGACGATGAGAGAGAAGAGGAAGACGAAGAAGAAGAAGAAGACGACGAAGAAGAAGTTGAAGATGAAGAAGATGAAGAGGAACCGAGGCTCAAGTACCAGAGAATGGGAGGAAGCATCCCTTCGCTGCTTGCGAGTGACGCCGCGTCGTGCATCGCCGTCGCGGAGCGGATGATCGCTCTCGGCACTCACGGCGGCACCGTTCACATCCTCGATTTTCTCGGGAATCAGGTCAGTCTACGTCTGCCATCTGTTTGTTGCGTAATTCGGCGTAATTCGTCGCGATTATTGTGAATTTGAGCTGTTGTTACTCGAATTGGAGCTGGCTAGATTGAATTTATGGAACGGAATGATTCGTGTGATTGAGAACTTGTGTTCGTTGATTTTCTCTTCAAATGTATGCTAGGGATTGTGGATATCATTTGGTTTGTGTTGACACTGTGAGCTTTGAGATTCCGTGTAGCTGCTGTCGTGTGATTTAGAATCTCGTAATTTCTGTGAATTTGAACTGTTATTAATCTAATTGGAGCTGGTTAGATCAATTTTTTCAATAAATTTACAGAACTTTTTTTCCCCCTGAATTTACAGAACTTAATAATCCGTGTGATTGAGAACTTGTTTTTGTAGATATTCTCTTCAAATGTATGGTAGGGATTAAATTTGAGCTGTTATTACTCTAATTGGAGCTGGTTAGATCAAATTTACGGAACTTAATAATCCGGGTGATTGAGAACTTATTTTGGTTGATATTCTCTTCAAATATATGCTAGGTGTTATGGATATAATTTGGTTTATGTCGACACTGCTCTTTGATATTTCACGTAGCTGCAGTTGTGTTATTTAGAATCTGACAATTTCTGTGAATTTGAACTGTTATTACTCAAATTGGAGCTGGCTAGATCAATTTTGCGGAGCGAAATAATTCATGACCGTTCATTGAAACTCTCTTCAAATATGTATGCTAGGGGTTATGGATGTATTTGGTTTATGTTGAAACTGCTTTGAAATTTTTTGTGTAGCTGCTGTTGTGTGATGGTCAATTGCTTGTGTGCTTGTGTTGTTTTTAGGAGTCAGTTTCTAATTGAGTTACCGTGTTATAGGTTAAGGAATTCTCTGCACATGCTTCTGTTGTCAATGACCTTAGCTTTGACACAGAAGGTGAATATATTGGAAGTTGTTCCGATGATGGATCAGTTGTTATAAACAGCCTTTTCACTGATGAGAAATTGAAGTTTGAGTACCATCGGCCGATGAAGGCAGTGGCGTTGGATCCAGATTATGCAAGGAAAATGTCTAGGAGATTTGCTGGTGGTGGTTTGGCTGGTCATTTATATTTAAATTCAAAGAAATGGTTGGGCTACCGAGATCAGGTTTGTAAGAATGTTTTATTACTTAGCACATATTTTCTCAACAGTACCTTTTGTTTGTTAACGATAAAATTACCCCGCCCTACCCTCCCCACCCTCCCCAAAAGGTTTTGCACTCTGGTGAAGGTTCAATACATGCTGTGAAATGGAGAGCAAGTCTTGTTGCTTGGGCTAATGATGCAGGAGTGAAGGTTTATGATACTGCCAATGACCAGCGTATTACATTTATTGAAAAACCACGAGGGAGCCCACGCCCTGAGCTTTTGCTTCCTCACCTGGTTTGGCAGGTTAGTCAAATATCAATGCAGGCATGCTGATGACTTATGCCATTCCATCATGCAGTGACCACTGCTATAATTGAAGGCTTGTTCTATAGCTTTAGAATTTGAACAGTGGCAAGAGCATTATTTCATTTATTGTTGTATATCTCTTGATTAAACTGTGGAGCTTAATCTCCTTCCATCACTTGTAGGATGACACCCTCTTGGTTATTGGCTGGGGAACATCTGTCAAAATTGCTTCAATTAGGACAAATCACCAAAAAGCAGCCAATGGGTCATTCAGGCAAGTTCCTTTGTCTGGTATGACCCAGGTGGATATCGTGGCATCTTTTCAAACCAGCTATTTCATCTCAGGACTTGCTCCCTTTGGTGATGCTTTGGTTGTTCTAGCATATATTCCTGGAGAAGAAGATGGAGATAAGGATTTTAGTAGCACTGCTCCTTCACGGCAGGTATTTATATTCCTTGCATATGATGAAATGAAATTCTTTAATTTTTCATGCTGACCTCCAATAATAGTGTAAATTCCCCCCTCTCCCCCCTTCCTTTATATGCTACAACTTGTTTTCTTGGTTCACTCTTCTGTCTTTTACTTTAAGTAAAAGGAAATTCCTCCAAGCATCTTAAATGAAGTAGTCACTTCTTGAGTTCCTGGTCCATAATACTTAGACATGTTGGAAATTTTATTTATTTATTGCTCGCTTCGGTCCTTTATATAAGAAACAAATGAGTCAATTCTTTTGGTCTTAATTATAACAAACATGGACCTGCTTTCAAGTGTATTAATTGTTAATTCTTTTTTATACCCTTGATTTATTATAAAATCTATTAATGAGATGCCCTCTCATTCTCCTTATAAGTGGATGCATTTATTGGACTATTAACAATATAAGCAACACTGATTTGTGGAAAAATTATCCCTTGATATGTGTAATGCCATTAAATAAGACCACTATTTAAATCATTTAATTCTATGGGTATTTTGGAATAAAATTTAAATTTATGATATTATTAATTAAAATAAATTAACTTACCTACTTTTATTGGTCTTGATGAATTAGTTATTCGTTTCTTATATAAAACACCAAAGGGAGTATTGCATTTTTGTGAAGGATCAAACAATGAATTAGATCATTTCAATTATAATTTAGATGCTTCACAATGTTATATAAGCATCAGTACCATATTAGCATTATGCTACTTCCCTCAAATTAGACATTTTCATATATATTACTCACATGCATGTCGCATGCACATTATTTATTGCATGTTTGGTTTAGTTCAATTTATTTTGGAGAAACAATCATTTTTTTACCAGCTCCCGGAGAGAGCTTTTGGAAAAAGGAAGAAAAGAAAAATATTATTTCCCTGAAAAATGCTATACCAAGCATGATCTTTATGTCTTATTCAGGTTATATACCATTGTGATTTTTTTGAGGGTACTATTCCTTATTGGGAGTCTAGAGAATAATTAACTCTAGTAGTCTTTAGCTGCATAATGTCAATTGTATTTAGATATGGCAGCAAAAAAATTTAAGTATGGAACCAATGAAATTTATATTGTATTTGACAAAATTAAAATGTATCTTGTGTATTATAAAGGGAAAGAGAGGTGAGGTTGTACTTATTTAGTCCTCGTAAAATTCAGAAATTTGACTTTGTTCTGAATGTGAGTAAAATAATCTTGAACAGGGCAATGCACAGAGACCAGAAGTAAGAATAGTAACATGGAATAATGATGAGCTTTCTACAGATGCTCTGCCAGTACATGGGTTCGAGCATTACAGGGCAAAGGACTATTCTCTTGCTCATGCTCCCTTCTCAGGTTAACATTTGGTTTGTGTTGTTTATGCTGTTTTGAAGCATATTTGGCTATGTTGAATATGCTGTATTTGATCAGTGTGATATAAATACCTGCATGGTGGGGATTTAGATTTACAGTAGGAGACAAAGGATTGAAACAGAAAATAGGTGACACAAGGTATTTAAGATATTCTGCACTCTCTCCCATTCTTCACTTTTTTCCTCACCCCTCCATTGTCTCATCTCGTTTCTTTTTATACCCATACAGATCATTCCCCCCCCCCCCCCCCCCCCTCCTGAATTCCCCTTGATTGCCTCAATGGAAATCCATTACATTTACCATTCCCTCCTTGGGATCTTAATTTCCCTTGATTATGTCTCCTGAATCTTTTAAATCAACCATTTCCTCTGTGAGAGACCTTGATCCTCTGAGCTCCTTCCTAATATACACCTTAGTAATATATTATTTCTTGACATATATTTTTCATGTATGGAATGGTCCTGCGTAATATTGTTTTCATTCAAATGTAGGTAGCAGTTATGCTGGGGGTCAGTGGGCTGCAGGTGATGAACCACTTTACTATATTGTATCTCTGAAGGATGTAGTTATTGCCAAACCAAGGTTGATTTCAATTTCTTTATCTATTGTACTGGTCTAATTTTTTGGATGCATTAATGTATGATTTGTGGCCCTTAAAGTATTGAGGGGTTGTTGATAAAACATGTTTTTAACGAATATTTAACGTGTGATGTTTCCTTTTATGCATTAAAAGATGGTATCGTTACTAAAAAGAAATGTATTGATGTCTCGTAGTGCCTGCAAAAAATGCACTATGCTCATATCTATGTGTGAGATCTTTCATCCTTCTACAATTTTTTATTGGAAATCTAACTTCCCCTCCCCCTAATTTCCCCTTTGATGCATGCTGTTGTGGTCACAAGGAACTATATCATTTAAATAAATAAAAAATGGAGTCTGTTCTTTAGCTTAAATTGCTTACTCAAACTTTGCTGAAATTTTTTGATACATTTAAAATGACATGTTTATGTTCTAAGTTTTTCTACAGATTTGAAAAAATTAAATTAGATAATGTAGAAAAATTGATGTTTTTAATAATCAGGGATACTGAAGATCATATTTCATGGCTTCTTCAGCATGGGTGGCATGAAAAAGCTTTGGCTGTGGTTGAATCTGGTCAGGGACGGAGTGAACTACTTGATGAGGTATTTAAGTTTATCCTAATTCAATCTAATTTCTAATGATTTTATGCTTATCGGAATTAGATGTGTAAAATTACAGAATAAAGGGTTCTTGTGTAGCACATAATTGGAATGAGGTTATGCATGTATGCACATGGAGGCACATGCTTATGTTGATTGTATGTATGTGAAAGCTCCTCAACCATTTTGTTTCTCAAGAAATCTTTTAATTTGTTGTCATTTATTTTGCTATCAATAAGACTGTATATAGACGCTAAAGATGAAAAGCTCAAAGAAAAATGAAATGAAACTTATAGTAGTTTCCTATATAGTGAATTGCAATTGGTACTTACTTATTAGGTTTGTTTTGGTTTAGTTATTTGCAAGTCTTGACTCTCTAGGATACCTTAACCACTTCCAGTCTCCCTTATCGTACTTTTCTTCTCATTAATATTAATTAATTTTTTATACAAAAAATTACTCTGTATAAGATGTATTTTGTGTGTATATATATGCTTTGTTTCCTTCTAGGTTAATTTGTCCATTTGAGTAATGAGAAGTTTTTCATTTTTCCCACTATCTTTGCAGGTGGGATCTAGGTACCTTGATCATCTGATTGTGGAAAGAAAATACAGTGAAGCAGCATCTTTGTGTCCCAAGTTGCTTCGAGGATCAGCTTCAGCATGGGAGAGGTACGGCATGCCATTATTTATTAGTCTGTTATAGAGTTCTGATTTGTAATTGGGTGTTCAATGGACTGCTTTCAACAGATGGGTTTTCCACTTTGCACATCTTCGTCAACTCCCTGTTTTAGTTCCTTACATGCCTACTGAAAACCCCAGACTACGTGATACTGCTTACGAGGTTAGCTAAAACAAAGTGTTCTCTGTCACAATTAATGTGTTTGCTTAGTATCTGTAATGAACTGACTTGGGATAAAAAATATTTTATGCTGCTTTTGGTTCTACAGGTTGCTCTCGTTGCATTGGCTACAAATCCTTCTTTTCATAAGGATCTCTTGTCCACTGTAAAATCCTGGCCATCTGTAATTTATTCTGCATTACCTGTAATTTCAGCCATTGAACCTCAGCTAAATACTTCATCCATGACTGAATCACTTAAGGAGGTTAGTCTGATTAATTATACTTGCATTTTGAATCTTTTAACCATTTCTTTACATTAACGTGTTCTTATTCTGTGCTAGGCATTAGCAGAGTTGTATGTAATCGATGAGCAATATGAGAAAGCCTTCTTGTTGTATGCTGATGTAAGTGTTCGAAGAAATTTTTCTCAAATTCAGGCTGCAACAACATCAATTAAATGTCGTACACATGCTGTATACTAGAATCTATTGTCTATTTGTTTTAACTGCTAATTCACTTTCCCCCTTTTTTTTTTTAAATTTTCAGCTTATGAAGCCAGAAGTATTTGATTTTATTGATAAACATAACCTACACGATGCAATTCGTGGAAAGGTATAATTATACTTTGTAGGAGTTAAATTAATCTTGGAATTGTGTGTTTTTTATATAGCTCTGCAGTGTTACATGATGTGGAAATTCATCTGGTTGTCCGTGTTTGCCATATCTGATATCTCCTTGATAATGCATACAAGATGGATGAATCAACAAAGTACCATATCAGATTTGCAGAATTGGTTGATTAAGATTTGAACTTTCTCTGACTTGTTTATAGAGGAGAAAAGTTGTTGGATTTTCTTTTCGAAGTAGTATATGAGCTCAATTCTGTTTGTACCTGTTTTCATTTTTTTATATATGATATCGTTGGACTCTTAATTGTTTAATCTCTGCCTGTTCAGGTTGTCCAACTAATGAGGCTAGACTGCAAGCGTGCAGTTCCTTTGTTAATCCAGAATAGGGACTTAATAAGTCCACCTGAAGTTGTGAAGCAACTTCTAAATGCGGATGATAAGAGTGATTGTAGATATTTTTTACATTTATATCTCCACTCATTATTTGAAGTAAATCCTCATGCTGGGAAAGACTTCCATGATATGCAGGTAGGTTTTATTTCTTTCATTTAACCTTTACAAGCTTCCTTCTCTTTGGAATCTAAGGTGTAAATCTGTATTTACAATTGATGAAAGCCATGTGTGTGCCATTTTGAGATACTCAGAGCCATTACTGTGACTGTTTTTCTTTTAAAAATTAAAGTAACAAACCTCATTAAGTGACTACTCTGGTCTAATTGATTATGGTCTAAGACAAAAAAGCTACATGAAACAATTTACAAGGAAATGTAAGATCCAATGCTTAGCTAAATACCTAGATGTTTAATCATGTGCACATTACTCTGCAGCCTTGCACTTTGAAATATTTTGAATAAAAGCCTTTGTTTTTCTCTGTGACCTCATCCTACATCGACAAATTTTATAAATTATATAAGCTTCATTTGGCACTTTATATTTCAGGTTGGATGAGACAAATGTTAATACATCACTCATTTTAAATGTGTATTTGTTCCAAAGTTTGTCTACTGTCTTCTCAATAGATAATTCTCTGAAGGTTATTAAGTGAATACACAAGAATAGTATTATATCTGTAACACACTAACATCCCCTCATTCTAGGGCCCTTTGGGCTGACAAGAAAGGAATACTTTTTGTTCCGAAGTTTAACATTTTATTAAATTATTTGGAGATTTTTTATGTTGAGGCCTTGAGGGTGAGCTTTGGTGAAACGGTAAGTTTGTGGTCATATGATTTGAGATCATGTTTTCAAATCTTGAACGCGGTCTCTCTTCTTGCAGGCATAAGACTCCACCGGACCCTAGTTGGTGGAGCCTTGTGCACTAGGTTGTGTCAATTGAAATTTAACATTATAATATTAGGAGAATTTTCCCTATGGCATGCCTGATCAAAATTATTACATAACTGGTCCCAAGCCCAAATAAAAAAGAATAGGTTTGTGTTATGTAATTGACAACCAACACAAAATTTTGACAAATCTGTATGACTCGGATAGAGACAATATGATTGTGTTAATGCTAGGTTTATCATAAAGCACATAGGTGTTTGATCCATGTAACCAATTCACTTAGTGGAAAAAGACTTTAGTTGTTGTTGTTAAACTATTAGGTGAAAAACATGTGAATGGTTTTATATGTTTATTATCATGTCAAGTGTTAAAACAAGAATTTTTTTATCAAGACAAATTTTGATAGACATTGAAAAGCCTTACTGAAATTTCATAACTAAGACTCTGATCTACCAGAAATCCAGTACCTATACATTTATTCACATGCAATCATAGACGTAGTAGATTTTCTCTCGCCTTGATGGTCATGTGTGGTTGAATCCTTAGATTTGGGTTTTTAGCTTTGAAGGACACATTGTTTTACTGCTCTAAAATGGAACTGTCCCATCTTCTTTACATAAGAAAGTATATATTTGAACAGAATCAGCATCTCTAATTGTTGTGCCACAAAGAGTGTGTACCCTGGAACTAGAATCTTTAGGTAATTGTGGTGTATTCTGTTTCAATCTAGGTTTACTAATTTGTAATTGTTAGCTATTATTTCAATTGCAAATATGTGCTTTCAATCTTCTTTAAATAGTCTAAGGCAATGACCCATTTGCCCTACTTTTGTTATGCATTTCTTTCTGGTATTCCGGCTGCAGCATTTCAGTCTTTTAATGCTAATAGCATATTAATGCTGATTGCTGAGTCTTGACTACTCTACTCTTCTCCCATGTTTTTTCCTGGTTGCCATGATATCTGTCCTCTGCTGCTAAACATGAATAAGAATGGCTTATAAATGAGATTAAATGATTTTTTTCTGGCACTTAATATAATTTGTTTTTGGTCTAATGTGCTTAGGTAGAACTCTATGCAGACTATGATCCTAAGATGCTGCTACCTTTTCTCCGTAGCAGTCAACACTACACCCTTGAGAAGGTGATGAATCAATGACAAACTTTGACAGTTATATGCACAACATGCCTGTGAATCAAATCCTCAAAGTTGTTTTTCAGGCTTACGAAATTTGCATTAAAAGAGACCTATTGAGGGAGCAAGTCTTCATCCTAGGAAGGATGGGAAACTCGAAACAAGCCCTAGCTGTTATTATTAACAAATTGGGGGATATAGAGGAGGTACATTATTTTTTTCAGTTGAATTGGTTTTTGGTTTCAACAAACATCTAACTTGTGAATCAGAACTCTGGTGATTTTAAGTTTGAAGTGGTCATAGTTTTTTGCAGGCCGTAGAGTTTGTCACCATGCAGCATGATGATGAACTTTGGGAAGAATTAATCAAGCAATGCCTTCACAAACCTGAAATGGTATAATCATGATAACTAAATTTTTTTGACGGATGATGTGAAATCAATGTGTTAGAATTTTACTGCACATATATGATGTGTAGGATTAGTTATTACTCATTAACCCTGTGAAGATTAGCTCCTTTTGTCATTAATACTTTATATAGTTTTAGAATAAAAAAGATAATCTAATGCGAGAAAACAAATTCTGGACTTATTTTTGTTTATTTTCATTCAAAAGTTGTAAACCTTCTACTCTAAAATTTATTTTTATTGATCTAATTTTTACAACTTTGTTCTAGAAACTGAAAAAAGAAGAGAGAAATAACTGGCCCGGTATTCTATTATGTTGCATACCTGCTCTTTCTCAAGCTGTTTTTAACTTGATTATTGTAATTAACAGGTGGGCATATTATTGGAGCACACAGTTGGAAATCTTGATCCCCTTTATATTGTAAATAAGGTTCCTAATGGGTTGGAAATACCTCGGTAAGTAATAAATGTGATTTATGTTATCAAATCATAGATTGTATTTGATTTTTTTTTAGTATTTGGGCTGGCCTCAAGTTCCAGAGATATATTCAGTAAGCATTATTCTTAAGGTGTTTTTCTCTGCTTTTCTACAGACTCCGGGATCGGCTGGTTAAGATTATCACTGACTACAGGACTGAAACATCACTCAGAAATGGGTGCAATGATATCCTTAAGGTGTTTTTCTCTTTTCCCTTCCCTCTGGCGCTTCCTTAGGAGGGCAAATTCTTAAATCTCATTAATTTGGTACAGCGAAATATCCCACTGACTTGCTGTCATTGAAATAGGCGGACTGTGTCAATCTTTTAATTAAGTATTACAAAGAGGCAAGGCATGGAATTTCTTTAGGTAATGAAGAAGATGAGCCGCGGGTTAAAATGAGTGATACTCGTGCTTCTCAGGTATTTGACAAATCTCCAAGTCTGAGAACTGTGGAGGTGAAGTCAAAGACTAGGGGAGGTGGAAGATGTTGTATATGTTTTGATCCGTTTTCTATACAGACTGTCTCGGTCATTGTTTTCTTTTGCTGTCATGGTTATCACACAACTTGTCTCATGGATTCATCTTACACTAGTAGTAACAAGAAAGAGGTCCAAGCCACGACCCTAGAGGCAGAAACGTATGATGATTACAATGGTTATGACGATGATGCTAGTGATGACGATGAAGAAGCCAAATCGGGTGGTCCTCGTATGCGTTGTATATTGTGTACTACTGCTGCTAGTTGAGTGTGTTTTTGTATGTGTCCACAGTTTGTGTTTGCATGGTTAATGTTTTAGTTCATAGTTCCATGCACAACGAGCATGTGTGGTTTCTTTTGTTGTCATTTTTTTTTATCAATATAATCATGCGCCCCTATTTTTTTTAGTTGTCTTGATGGCTTGCGGTATATTCTCATTAAAATCGAGTAATCCAGCCTTACCCCTTCTACTTGAAATGCCAGGTTCCTTTGGCTTTATGATAAATGATGAAAAAACGAGGTTGAGTGATAATTTTTCATTTCTCTTGTAGTACGTACCTTTTTTTAATTAAATCATGTCATTTGTTATATATATTTTTAATTTAAAAACTTAAAAAGAAATATAAGAAAAATTGTGAGAATCGAGGGTGGAGAATGCTAAAGAAATAGTTGAGAGGGCAGACTTCCATTTTCACAAGAAGAAGATTTTGTTAAAAGAGATAAAATCTTGTTTTCAGCATAAAAATAACCTGACAATCATGTTAATTAAAATTCTTTAAGGTGGCAAATAGAAAAGCTGAAAAAGTACTGTTAAAGTGCAGTACAGTCATCTGAAATAATAAGGAGGTAGTTTATCTAGTTATATAAGCATTTATCATGTTCGTTAATAACCCGTTGTAGAACTCTTAACAAGTACATCAAAATTTCAGGTAGTTGAGTTCGCCAATATATAATGTCTGCCACACAGTTGCTGCAGTGCAGTTGATCCTTGCTGCACTCGCTCCACAACTTTGGCAAGAGGATGGGACGTAGAATGAACAAGCATTAATTTTGAGGTGAACACCTTACAGCTGTAGGCCTGGAGAATTACATTTGCTCCACCATTAGCCACTGACAACAACACCCCACATACCACACCTCAGCCATGAACGATGATCCGTCATGATTCCTGAGAACCCCTCTACTTAATATAAGGATGCATCACAACAAGTTTCAGATAGTTCACAATCATCATTATATTGTATGACAAATGAAAACATGCTACATTTCTACTTAACTCTATACTCTTCTACTTACGAAGCATTAAAATATTGTTAGTAAATTTTATATCATAGAATTTGATGAAAACGAATTTTGTTATTGATTGTAAATACTAAATTGCTGAATGAATTTGATATTTTTTTGTCCTGATTAGATTAGAGAATACGGATGTTTTCAAATTCATTGAATTATAAGCTAATCTCACTCATAGTTTGTAGTTATTATTGATTGAAGAAAGTTTTACACACAAATTTGATATTAACCTTGTGTAAAAAATTGAACTCTAAAATTGTACATTTTTCAAAAGTTTAATTAAAATATTTTATTATATTTAATCGACTCTTCTTCGCTCCACACATTAATGCATCATCTCCTTTGTGATGAAATCACCTCACTTGATTCTCCTAATTTTTAATTAAATGTTGGGGAAGTTAAATCATTCACTCATTCTAGTTGAATTATGTGTCTTTCTTGTGACAAATTGAATTTCCACATTCAATCAAATTAATATTATTTTTTTGATAAATTATTCATCAAAGCATGTTTTTTATTTTTCTTCAAATAATTCTATCAAAATACAAAACAACCAGAACCAAATGTGAATAAAATTCTTATTAACAAAGTGTTACTCCCACAGGGTCTAAATTATTTTTAAGAACTAAAAATATAATTAAACCAAATATTTATTCTTACAAAACTTATTATACAATTATTTTAAAAGAAAATTTAAGTACAATTCCTTAAGTAGTTTTGGAATTATATTTTAATTAAAATTGAAAATTCATTTTGAGAACATGGACAATAAAAATCAGCATTAAATATTAGGGTTGATTAGCAAAATGAAATTCTAATTTTAATTAGAAAGTAATACATAAATAATTGTACTTTCATTTTTTAAAAGTAATAAAAAAAAGACAAAATGTATATGAAATCCAAACAAGCATAAAGCCAATTAACCCATTTGGAGGGGGGGGGGGGGGGGCTTGCATGGCAAAAAATAAATATAATGGAATATCAATTCAATACAAAGTTTAGCATTTGTAGATAAAAAAGAAAATTGGCATTTTGCTCACAAGCATTTAGGGTAATGTTAGGTGCACCCAACATTTAACATGAATGGGCGAAAATGTCCTTATAGATTTAAAAGTTGTGCACCCATCAACCCTATTCACGCGTTCCGTATGAGCATCTCCTTCTCTCTTCTTCCCTCTGCCGTTGGAGCTTCTTCTTCGTTAGAAGTCCGAGCTTCTTCTCCTCCGTTGGTTGTCGACATTGAGGACCTACATTTAACGGGTTGTTCCACCGTCGAGGTAAGCTTCTTCTCCCCGTTAATGGTTGCCTTTTCGTTTCTGGTTTTGTGTTGTCGTACGGATCAAGATGATCTGTGTTAGTAATAAGATCTGCATTACTCATACAGATCAACTTGATTCGTATGAGTTATAAGGATCTAGTTGATCCGTATGAGTTATACGGATCAACTTGATCCGTATGAGTTATACAGATCAACTTGATCCGTATGAGTCTTTTTAATTAAAATAAAGAATAAAAAATAGGTATTTATGTTTTGAAAAATGTTTTTAAATAGGTATTTTATTTGTTAGTTTTGTTTTAAAAATAGGTATTGTTTGTGTTTTAAAAAGTAATATGTATGATTGCATGGTGTTATAAAATAGTTTTAAATTTCAATAGTAAATATATGAATTTTGTAGTTGTTTATGTTTATTTTATTTCAATGAAAATAGTCATATATTATTTAATTATGTAGTTGTTATTTTATTTATGAATTTTGTGTTTTAATTATGTAGTCATATATGGTGTTATGAAATAGTTTTAAATGATGTTATTTTATTTCAATGAAAAATAGTCATATATAATTTAATTATGTAGTTGTTATTTTATTTATGAATTTTGTGTTTTAATTATGTAGTCATATATGCTGTTATGAAATAGTTATAAATGGTGTTATTTTATTTCAATGAAAAATAGTCATATATAATTTAATTATGTAGTTGTTATTTTATTTATGAATTTTGTGTTTTAATTATGTAGTCATATATGCTGTTATGAAATATTTATAAATGGTGTTATTTTATTTCAATGAAAAATAGTCATATATAATTTAATTATGTAGTTGTTATTTTATTTATGAATTTTATGTTTTAATTACTATTTTGCACAGAATGTAAAGCATCAACATACTTCCAGTAAGACAGATCATGCTTTGTTGATCTTTGGTTTATGTTCATCGATTTCTTCTGTGCACCTTTAGTGTTGACCTTTTCTGGAGGAGGACACATACAGTTTTGATCAGGGTATGTAATTTCCTGAAGTTCTCTTTAGAGTTACTTTACCACAAACATCAAGTTCCTCAAATCGCTTAGATATGGTTTTCATCTCTTCCTTTATGGTCACTTAGGGCTCAAATAACCCTTGGTTTGAAAAACATAGTCTCCTCCAAAACATATGGATTGAATCTAGTGGGATGCTACCAAGAACATTGTTAGATAGCTCACATGCACAATGAATGTTTCTTGGTTTGCACTTTTGCATTGTATATTTGTCTGATTGTTGTACAACTATTGACATTGTGCTCCTTCAATATTAGCATAATGTTTCTTGGTCTGACCATTGACTTTTCCATATCAACAATAATTGTATTTTCATCCTTAGTCAATCGCTCAGCGTATGGATATTCAACTAATGACTTCGTCAATTCATGATTATGACTCCCATGCATTAACTTCACTATCCAACCTTGTCATCCAACCACTGGTTTCCCACGAAACTTGAAGGGACACTCACATTTCCTACTCCCAGTATCTCTTCTAACAAAATTTTTCTTCCTAGACCTATACTAATCACTCCTTTCATAACCAATTAACACAAATGAAGTCCTTCCTTAATACCAGTGTTTGTGTCATACCTCATAATCACCTCCACAAATCTGTTTTCATGAGCAACTGATCGAGCCCACTGCAAAATATCATCTCGGGTAGCAAACACCTACAACGCAACCCAAACAATTTTAGTCTTCAAAGGGACATTCATTTTATCAATTTAATAACAATAATGAAGATTATTACCTGAGAAGTATTGAATGCATCCGAACAATCAACATGTTGTTCATTCACACCACATTCTTGTTCATTTTCATCATCCATACCAATTTTTTCAGACATTATACTATCATATATCCATTGATCTTCGTCCATCTTAACAACAAATCAAAAATTTCCACATGACAAACATACAACACCTAATCGCACTATACATATAATATCATACAAAACTTTACATAGTCTTTTACTGCATACCATTTTATAAACACTAGAATTCATAATCATATATATTAAAAACCAAAAACCCTATATCAATCTACATACGAATTATTTCAAATGCACATATAAAAAATAATTTCTTTTTACAAATTTACAAACAAACATATTAATAATTTTAAAAAATTAAACTTTAAATTTTTTTTACAAAATTCAAAATTTGCAAACCATACGGATCAACTTGATTCGTATAAACCATACACATCAACTTGATCCGTATGATTTATACGAATCAAGTTCATACATATGTGTAATTTCAACATATGAATCAAGTTGATTCGTATAAACCTAACGGATCAGCTTGATCTGTATGTTGAAATTGCACATACAGATCAACTCACTCACCCAACAACAACGCGTACCTGGTGTACCTCTAACGACGAACCAACCATCGTAACAATCACCACCGACCCGTAACACTTTCACCTCCACCGAAGCGACACCTCTCTCAACAATGAAAAACCAACACCAAAAGGAGAAAGCAAACAACAAATACGGATCAACTTGATCCGTATGTTGAAATTGCACATATAGATCAACTCACTCACCCAACAACAACGCGTACCTGGTGTACCTCTAACGACGAACCAACCATCGTAACAATCACCACCGACCCGTAACACTTTCACCTCCACCAAAGCGACACCTCTCTCAACAATGAAAAACCAACACCAAAAGGAGAAAGCAAACAACAAAGCGAACCATAAATGAAAAAAAGCTTAAACAACAACTTTAAAATGAAGAAGGTACAGGGGCATTTATGGAATTAGAATAAATTGTTGGATGCACAAGCAATAATGTTGGTGCACCTAACAACACCCAAGCATTTATCCAATGATATTCTTGATCCACGTGTAAAGTTCATATCATATAAGGCCCACTTCTTGCATGTGGGCCTCGTACGCCTTAGACTTAACGTTTTTGGGAATTGTTAGGGGCACCCAGCAAGATTGCTGATGCACCCAACAATTTTTTACAATTCCCAAAATACCCCTTAATATTTCTGCGGAAGAACCTTCTTCCATGAGTTACTTTATTTTTTTTGTTTTTAAATTTTTGGATTATTTTGTATTTGCCTATGTTATTTTGTATTTTGTATTTTGTATTTTACTATTACAAAATTTAATGCATATTTAATTTGGGTTATTATTACAAAATAAATTTTTTTATTTAATATATATTAAATTTTGTAATAGTAAAAAAATTTGTGATAGTAAAAATTTTTTATTTTTAAAAAAATATACGGATTAAATATTTTTATTTAATCTTGGTTACTATTACAAAATTTAATGCATTAAATATTTTTGTAATAGTAATCCAAATTAATGCATTAAATATTTTTTATTTAATTCGGGTTACTATTACAAAATTTAGTGCATATTTAATTCGGGTTATTATTACAAAATAAAAAATATTTATTTAATATATATTAAATTTTGTAATAGTAAAAAAAATTGTGATAGTAAATATTTTTTATTTTTAAAAAATATACAGATTAAATAATATATAGGTTATTAGCACAACGCTCTAATCAACTGGGATAATGAGTCAATTAGGTTATAAAATAAATAATGTTACTATATCACTACAATTTCTAATGCATATTTAATGTGCATGTAAATTTAAATAATAAATTTTGTGATAATTAATTTTGATATAAATCATACGAATCATTTAATCCGTATATTTTTTTAAAAATAAAAATATTTACTATCACAAATTTTTTACTATTACAAAATTTAATATATATTAAATAAATATTTTTTATTTTATAATAGTAACCCGAATTAAATATGCATTAAATTTTGTAATAGTAATCAAAATTAAATATACATTAAATTTTGTAATAATAACCCGAATTAAATAAAAAATATTTAATGCATATTTAATTCGTGTTACTATTACAAAAATATTTAATGCATTAACTTTTGTAATAGTAACTCAAATTAAATAAAAAATATTTAATGCATTAATTCGGGTTACTATTATAAAAATATTTAATGCATTAAATTTTGTAATAGTAATCCAAATTAAATATACATTAAATTTTGTAATAATAACCCAAATTAAATAAAAAATATTTAATTCGTATATTTTTTTAAAAATAAAAAATATTTATTATCATAATTTTTTTTTACTATTACAAAATTTAATATATATTAAATAAATATTTTTTATTTTGTAATAATAACCTGAATTAAATATGCATTAAATTTTGTAATAGTAAAATATAAAATACAAAATAACATAGACAAATACAAAATAATCCAAAAATTTAAAAACAAAAAAAACAAATTAACTCACGGAAGAAGGTTCTTCCATAAAGTTATTTCGCTGTTGTTATTTCCAACTGTGAAAAAACATTCTTCCGCGACTTCCTGCAGAAGAACTTCTTCAGTGAAATCGCACGGAAAAAGGTTCTTCCGCAGTTAAAAATAACAACAACGGAAGAACTTCTTCCGTATGAAGGTATTCACATTTTTTAAACAAGGATAATTTTGCCCATTCACATAATTATTGGGTGCACCTAGTAACTCCCAACATTTTTTCTTGAGTTGGATTCGTGTTTAAAGCATTATGTAATGAAAGAAATGAATAAATTTATTAAAAACAACATTGAAAGTTAATTAAAAATTATGATAACATATACTAATAAAATGTTTTCAATTTTTTAATTTTAATTAGTATCTTCAAAAATAAGTATATCATAGAGGGGAAAATAAGGGAATGGGAAGTGAAGTGCAACAAACGAACAGCAAAACAGAAAAAACCTTAATAACGTAAAATTAAAAATTATAATATCATGCATCAATAATATTTTACACATTTTCTTTTCGAGTTATTACATTTTGACAATTAAAAATTTCAAAAACTCAATTAATAATTATTCTTTCTTTTTATTTATATCATCAATTAAATTAATTACTTTTTTTTCTTTCTCAAATTATAAATAACTCAAAGGTGCCCAAGAAACAGTTTTCTTTTCTTAACCTTAAATTGTTATTCCTCATCAAACCTATCTTTTTCTCATGTCGTTCACACGTGACCTATTAATAATATCCTCCTTTTTAATGTACACATTTCCTTCTCTATTTTACTCTTGAACTGTTCCATTTTCTTCTCCATTTTACCCTCAAAGGTTTCATTCTCCCTGCTGTCAAGCCTGCCATGTGTGCAACGAAAAGCAACATGGCATTACATATTTCATAATGCCCATGCGGGAATTAAATTAGTAACCTTAAGGACCTAAAATACACCAAACAATGTATTATAGTATATAGGTCATCCCGATATAAAAAAATATAATAAAAAAATATGTATATAGCAAAGAACTTCTCATATCAATTGACACAACTTGTTTTAGTTACTCGGCCATCAAATCTTAAATATGTAATCATATTAAATTTAAATGATATTCTTATTTGATTTAAATTTAGCAAAAGATATGTGTAATTTATATAAAAAGGAAAACTAAAAGGACAATACAAAATAAATATATCAAAGATATTTTTTAGATAAATAGTTAAATTCATTATAAAAAGTATCATGGGTTAATAAATTAGTTTTTTTAAAAAAAATTAATTTAATTTCTAAATATATAAAAGTATAACAAATTAGTCATGCAAAGACTCTAATAACAAATTAATTCTTAAATTTTATAAGTCAAATTAATTCTAAAAAATATAACTTATTGTTCGTTAAACATTATAACTTAATAATAAAATGATTTCACAAATTTAATTATATAACTAATTTGTTATACATTCAAAAATCAAATTTATATTTTTTATATTTTAAAAATTAATTTATTATCACGTCATAAGATGAATTTGATTATTTATATTTTTTTTTACTTTTTGCGGTATGTGTAAACGGTAAAGTCTGATTATAAGAAACAAATTAGAATGGTGATAAAACCAATAAGCAAACTCACCAAAGTTATATATATATATATATATATATATATATATATAGAAAAATAATAAATTTATAAAAAAAAGAGTGAGTTAAAAATTATAATAAACATATATTAACATTTTTTAATTAATATCTCAAAAAAATAAGTATATCACACATGAGAAAATAAGGAAATTGAAGTGGAATGCAACAAACGAGCAGGAAAATATAAAAATCCTTGAATCGCTACAGTTTTTAATTCCAGTAAAATGTTTTATAAAGTAATTTTTATTTTCCTAACACATCCTTTATCATTTATTTCGTTGTTTTTCCTTTCTCAATCTACTCTATTTTATTGTAAAAAAAAACTACTCTATTTTAATTTTTAAGGTATAGAAACGGTCCTTTGTTCCTCTCTAGGATCAAAGTTAGAAATAATATTTATTCTTTTCTATAAAATTTAATTTATAATATTTTTTACATTCATTATTTTTATACTATAAATATTTTTCATTAAAAGAAATATATATATATTGACAAAAAATTGAAAGAAAAAACATTAATGACAATAACAATTTAAAAAATATATAAATTTATTACTAACGATTAAATTAATTATTTTTTTAAAAAATAATAAATTAAAATAATTAAATCTTATAAAGACGAGAAAGTAAAAGTATGAATTAATAACTATTCCAAGTTTCCAAGAGAGGATTGAAAAAAGAAAAAAGGAGAAAGGAAACTTGATGATGAAATAGAGTCAGCATCGTTCACACTTTCACACTAGTTTCTGGTCACCTTCCAAGTGGGTTGGTACAAGTTTCTGGTCCCTCTCTCAGAAGTTTCCAGAGACCAACCATAACTTACCTGGCAAGGATACGACTGTACGGACGCGTAACATAATAACTGACAAATTTGCGTGCCACTTTTACGAATACAATATTTTTATTCTTATCTTAAAGTCTAAATTCAACCCTGGAATGACACAAATTTTATATAACCACTCAATATTCTAATATTAAAGTTCTCATGACACTTGTTAAAGCATAATAATATTTCATATAATAGTCATTTAAAACGCTGTAAAGCATAATAACTCTATTTGGATTGAAATAGTAGTAGTGTAGTATAGTACACTTCTCCTAAGGGTTGTTTGCCTGGAGAAAAGATAAAATAATTAATGAAAGAGAAAAAATATTTAAATTAAAATAAAATAAATAAATTTAAAAATTACTTCTCCTTTCTTTTTCTATTTTTCCTCTACCAAAATTCATCACTAGTATTTGGTTTAGAGGCTTTGAAATTTGAATTGAACAACAGAAGAAAAAAAATTGTTTTTATTTTTTTATTTTAATAAAGTGTAAATATTTTATTCATTTTTTTCCTCTATCTTTTTCTTCTTTCATTCAAACACGTCAGATATACAGAGAAAAAAGGTAAGAGGCTTTCCTATTGAAAAAGTTGGAACAGTACGGAACGAAGAATATACCAAAACCGGATGATGTTTTTTTCATTGGAAAAAAATGATATTTTTTAAAAATATAACTATAACCGACGATTCAGTTTATTTTAGGTGAATTTGAAGAGAAAGAAGACAGATAAAAAATAAATAAATTATAAAAGTATAAATTGATAAATTTAATAAATACTAATATGATGATAAAATTATCTTAAAAAGAGATGACATGTATGATGTCACAATGAACGAAAAGTGGGAGTTCTGCAACGCCGCCTACGCACCGTGAATGACTGGTGGTTATTCCAAAATTAATGTTTTTTTTCTTCACGCGCCTTCCTTGGAATTTGGATGTTACTCGCGTTGTGATGGCGAAACGCGGGTGACCATGTAACTTCTCAAGGACGCTTCCATTTCCCTCCCCGGTTATTCAGCAACACCAGCATGTGAGCAAATCAAAATTTCTCCTTTCTATTTCTTTTTTCCTTAAAAAATTATCCATTATTGTAGCAATACTATTGTTTTTTTTTCTTCATTTACATACGTTTCATTACAACTTTGAAAAAATTATAGTAATTTTTATGTATCTTTGAATGCTAAAATTTAATATTATCAACTGGTAAATAAAAATAATGTTAGTCCTATAATTTTCTTGCAATTACTATGCAAGTTAAAAAAATTCATATATAATAATTTTAAAAATACATATATTATACAAAAAGTATTTTAGTTAAAATTATTTAAACTAGTGTATTATAAATATTTATTGAACATTTTAATAAATGTTCATGTATAGAAAGTCTTAATTTTTATTATAGGTAAACTTTACATGCATTGTTATAAAAATTCTATTTACCATAAGTTATATCTATTAAGCCGTTGTTTTTTTAATAATAACACTTTATCTTTTGAAAATAGTTTTATATTTCTAAAATTCAGTATACAATGCATACGTTTTGTAAAATGCAGGTGTAAGTTTTAAAGATTTTTTTATTTCATTTTATTTCATACAAAATATTTTTTTCTAAACACCATTTTGGTATAGTAAAATTATATTTTTTTTGTGTTGCTTCATGAGAGGGAGATAATATTGAAAAGACTAAATTGTGCATATTAAAGAATGTCAACCTCGTTTAATCCAATTTTTTGATGGATTTGTCAAGCTACACTCTGATGGCAAACATTGAAAAATCCTTAATCTCGTATTCTCTAAATTCTTGTGTGGGATTACGGAGGATAATTCTTGTAGCAAGTGCCGCCAAAGAACAATAATAAATTAACCCAAATTTGTTAATGGATTGCCCCTATGCTAAATAGATTTGGCATCAGGTGTTGGGATTTTGTTTTTGTGATTCTTTCTTTAATTTTTAGTTTGGTTAACTGTTTGATGTCTAATCCTGATCCGAAGGAACACAACTACTTAATTAACTGATAAACATTGGCACATTACTTTCAATGTCATTGTTTGGAATCTTTGTAATAAAGGAAACATCAAAGTGTTCATATCATGTTTCCACCCCAAGTTGTTGTTACGCATACCTAGATAATGGTCCGTGATATTCAGCAAAGTAAACCATCTTCTATATATGCCACATATGCATAATACCTTACATTGATATTCTATTGCTTGGATGAATATTTGTAGCATGTGATGGGGTTTTAAGGAATGAACGGGGAGTTTGGATTGTTGGGTTTTACAGGAACTTGTGAACCTGCATTGTCCTCGTGGTGGAATTATGGGGGTCATATAACAACATTAGAGTTAGCACGGGAAAAATGAATTCGAATTTTGAGTATTACACTTACTATCAAACTTAACTCATCAATGAAGCTTCACTTTACAATCATCACTACTTAACATTGATTAACCATATTAAGCTTTAATTTGGGTGTTGAAGGCTTGACAAGTCCACACATCTCACACCTATATGAAAGCTAATAATGCGGCAAAGTCTTTAGCGTTATGGATCACTCCACGTCTTTGGATATACTACTTTATTGTTAGTTGATCTTGTTGGGAATGTTTTCCCACATAGAAATTACATAGGCCGAAAGCCTTTCTTTAATATAAAAAAAAAAAGAGTATAAATGAAGAATACACTCACACTTTATCAAAACAAACTGAATATTTCTCTTACTAGACGTGCAAAACCTACGGTGAGGTGAGGTGAGGTTACGTCCATGTGAGGCCATATAATTGATTATAGCCTACCCATAATCGGCTATATGGCTATAAATGGTGGTATGTAATTTAACACCCCTCCCCCAAAAAAAAACCATGTTTATATTCAATTCAATGGTAAAATGAATTTTCATTAATAATTAGGTTTCTTTTTATTTATTTTCTTTCAAATCAAACCTTGTCAAATTTATTTTCACTTATTTTTCTATTTTATTTCACTTCAATTAAACAACCTTTAATTTTTACTTTATTTTTTTTTTCTTTTTTCAATTACAGTATCCCCTTTCACTTGCACTGTTCCCTTTCTCACAGCCAAATAAAGTGTCAATGACATTGTAAGAAATAATTATATTATATTGAAAATTCATCATGTTTGTGTTTGTTTTATAAAGTAAAATATATTTTCAGTGGTAATTTACAAGGTAAAAATATCACAAAAATAATTTTTTTATATAACATCATAAATACCAAGAGTGTTATTCTTTAACAATTTAATTGAAATATATTAACATTGTGACTGAAATAGTTGAAAAAGACTTTTATTATTTTGCTATTGATGTGGGCTTTTTGCATATATTACTGTAATATAATTCTTTCATACACGTTTTTAATTAGCTATCGATTAATTACATATTTAGATTATTTTGTTTTTATAAAAACAACTTTTTTGTGATATTTATAAAATATTTTTTTATATAATTAGTCGTTAAACACAACATAAAAGATTATAGCAATCAATGACTATTTTTACTCAAAAAGTTAAAAAATGTTTTAAATATTATTTTTAATAAATGTTTTAAATATTATTTCTAATTAGTAAAAGTAATTATTCACTTTGGTATTCAGTGTCAATCTTCAATATTAATTTTTATTGTATGAGTTGTTAAAATTTTAATTTTAGTTAAAATGATATTAAAACTAACTAAGTTATTATTGCTCCTAAATTCTGTTCATTTTGTGATTAAAATAAATTAAGGCAATCTTTCTCAATATGTGTGACTAATTTCAGTCATATGCCATGTTTAGTTACTTAATGTTATAAATAAAATTTTAAATCTATAATATTAAATTTGAGAATAAAAAATAAGTTTGGATGATACATATCAAAACCAGATCATCTTTTTAAGTTGAAATGACACATACCATCATCTTGGTGGTTTATATTAATTTGATTCGGTTACAAATTGAATTTAAATATTAAAATATTGGTCATTGAAAGAATAATTCAATTAAGTGGTGTGAATATTTAAATTAGACACCGAAGATCTTTTATAATTATATTTTCTTATATTTTAAATTTTTTATGATTTAGACTATATTTAAAAATATGTTCATAAATTTAATTTATTATAAAACATTTAAAAATAAAAAATAGTATATTTTTTAGATAATAATTTTAATATTAAATTTACAATCAGAAAAATTTAAATATATTATCATATATAAATTTTTAATAATTATTTTTCTGATAAAAAATTTTGAATATGCTTATTAATATGAAAAACTGTTTATCTGAAGAACATATTATAATTAATTAATAAAAACTGAGTAATATTACAGAATTTTCATGTTATTAGTCAAGTAACCCAACAATTAAATATTTAATTATAATTATTTCAAAATAATTATATATAATTAAGATCATCCATCTTTTCAATTTGATTATTTATTAATTATTTGAATTGAATTTTATTTCTATTTAAATTTTCAAATAGATTTTTTATTCATCTTTTCATATGTTTTATTCCTTTCCTCCTTCTTCGACAGTCTAACTTTTACTTTTCTTCCTTTATTTCATTGTATTTTTTTTTTGCATTATTTTTTAAAGTTTATTTTTCCATTTCAGTTTCCCAGACTGTCAAAATTATTTGCTGTTAATTTTTTTTTTTGTTTCAAACTTGTTTGATAAATACTTATGAAATATACTTACAAATATATGCACACTGATGCACACATGCATAAATAAAGAAACATGTGCAAATTACAAGTTGTTACACTAGTAAATTAAAATCAAGTGCATCACATTCAATGATGGATCCCAAAGATTTTTTAGTGAAGACAAAAAAATAGTCCCAGGTGAAAAATAGTATTAGCTTTTATAAAATATACAATTTCATGTTAAAAAACAAAATATTTAAGTTTTTATAAATTTAAAAGAATAAATTGGATAAAAATAGGATTAATTTATTTTATTTTATCTTTTATAATTTTTTATATTCTTTTTATACAAAAATTTATTTTGTGAAGTAACATTTATTTTTCTATGGAGCAAAACACTAATTATTTAGTATATTTAAGTAAAAAGATTTACTTAGTGAAACAATTGATGACAATATAGATCCATCCATGATTACATTGATTCTTGAGTGTCTTAATACTAGTTTGGCTTTTTTTTTTTTTACTGTTGGTTCCACTTCATCTTCTAGCAAAATAAAATGTTCGCCAATTATTAAATGTAATGCTAATTTTAAGGCATAAGTAGCAATAACCAAATTTTATACTACTACTCTTAAATAGAGAAACACACCTTATTTAAATTTTCATTAATTAAATAGTTAATGTTAATCATTGGAATTCCAAAATTGTATAAATTTTCTTCCAGTAATAATTTATTTCTGAAAGGTACATTTATAGCTAACCCCATATTCATAACATTTTACTAGTATTTTTTTAGTAATTTCAACCTATCCAATATTATACCTATATTTTTAGTGTGCTAATTTTGGAGAGAGATTTTTTATTCAAAAATTACTTTATAATTAAGGAATCTAAATACATTAGTAATTTTGGAGTAATTTTTTTTTACAACAATCACTAATTAAATTAATTTTAAATAATATTAATTTTTAAAAACAATCATCATCAAAGTTAATCTTTTTATGTATAATGTTCCATATTTTCAAAGATAATTAGTATATTTTTAATTATTTTTATACTAAATAATAAGGAAAGAGTATTAATATTATTATTATTTAGCACATTTAATATTTTAGAATATTTATAATCATTAATGGTAATAGATTTACAAAACTCATAATTAAAAAAAAATCATTTTTTTATTTATCACATTAAATGCCCAGCAATTACTTGTTATTTTCATTACCGTCAATAAATTCGTTTTCTTTCTAACATTCTGAAAGACTACTTTATTTATTACTCATGTGTTTATATAGGATAAAAACAAAATACTAGTAGTTAGAAGAAAAAAATTCTAAATTTTTAATTTTACAAGTAATTTTTTATCTTTTATTTCTTTTTTTTTGAAAAGATAATTTATTCCCATACACTTTTATCAAAATACAGCATATACATAAATATTACTACCATTTTGAATAATTATAATTATAATCATTCAATAATTTTTTTTATTTTATCATATTACTATTATTTTATTATTATCTTATCATATATTCCTTCTATTTTCACCACACTACTCAAGATGGAGTGCAGGATAATCAGTAATCACCACTTATTTGAAAACTACTAATTGCAAATAAAAAAATACAAAAAAGAAAAAAAAAAGGACAACTTTTAAAATTCATTTACCTGTTGGTCTTCTTTTTCTCCTTTCATTGCAAGTTACATTGGCTGTTGGTCTTCTTTTTCTACTTATAAGGTCACTACTCTCTCCCCACTCACGCATACCACACTTCCTTCCCTCCTAGTCAAACCAACAAATATTCTTTCTCTCAAATCCTCTTTCTTACTCTAAAATGTCTCGTCGCGGTGGCTCTAAACAACAACCAGATTCACGCCATCCAGCACCACCGTCTGCGGCGCCTTCTCCCGCCGGAAGAGGACGCGGCCGTGGCCGCGGAGAATTCTCCTCAGTTCCCGCTCCTTCTCCGGTGAATGCACCATCCGCTCCTCCTCCGGCTTCCACCATCGGCGTTCCTTCCGGCGCCGCACCTGTTCGTGCCGCGTCTCCGTCTCCGGCGGCAGAATCTCTCACTTCCGCTGTCGAAAAGCAACTTACATTGCAACCGTCGGCGCCTTCGTCGACGAAGGCGGTGAGGTTCAGTGAACGGCCAGGGTTCGGTCTTGTAGGGAAGAAAATCAAAGTTCGAGCGAATCATTTCCAAGTCAAAGTCGCTGAACAAGATCTATTTCATTATGACGTTCGTAATCTCAACCACCGAACTCATGCATTTCATTCTAACGATCTCATCATTTTATTTTGACTTTGATTTTCTGGTTTGAATGTTAGTGTAGTATTGTTTGTTTTGACTTTTTTACCGGTGCGATTGAGAAGAAACACTGAGATAATGTTTCTGAAAGAGTTTATTGTATGATCAGGTCTCTATCAATCCGGAGATTAATTCGAAGAAGGTTTGCAGAGATGTTATGACTCTGCTTGTTCAAGCGCACCGTGAAAAGTTTCTTGGAAATCGCATACCGGCCTACGATGGGCGAAAGAGTCTTTTCACCGCCGGACCCTTGCCCTTCGAATCGAAGGATTTTGTGATCGTGCTGAAGGATGAAGATGAACCAGGCTCGTCTTCTTCCGCGCCTGCTAGGTGTTTTATTTTTTAAAACCTGTCATTAATGTTTATGTTTTTCTTGTCGTTAGCTATTATTAGTGGTAATAATAATATTTGATTGATTGCTGGTTATTTGTTTCTCTTGGAATTAGAAAAAAACGTGAACGCGAGTTTAGGGTCACCATCAGGTTTGCTTCCAGGACTGACCTTCACCATCTCGGGCAGTTTCTCAGGCGTCGTCAGTTGGATTGTCCTTATGAAACTATTCAGGCTCTTGATGTTGTTCTGCGTGCTACTCCATCTGAAAGGTTGGGTTTATGCTTCTTTTTTTTTTATTCATGCGTGGTCGTTGTTTGGTTCGTTCGATTCTGATTTGATTTGTGGTTTTCGGTGTTTTACTGACTTTTGTTGTTGCTGTTGTCAAATGTAGGTTCGATGTGGTGGGAAGATCGTTTTTCTCGCCTTTTTTGGGGAAACCTGGAACGCTTGGTAGCGGAACGGAGTATTGGAGGGGCTATTACCAGAGCCTTCGTCCAACTCAGATGGGCCTGTCTCTAAATATTGGTTGGCTTTTTTACTTCTCTAAATATATTTTGATTTCTGTTTATATATGTTTAATTGTTAATACTTCTTTGAGTGCTTTGAATAATGCTGTCTTTGTCCACTGAATCATACTTGTGTTGCAGATGTGTCAGCAAGGGCGTTTTATGAAGCTATTCCTGTGATTGATTTCATTCAAATCCATTTTAGGCTCAATCCTTCCAAGCCTCTGCCTGATCAGGATCGAATCAAGGTATTTGTATTGGGCTACCTTTTGCTTATGCATGCCTGCTAATGAGTTCCGTGAAAATGAACAAGGGGGTTGTATAAGAAAATGAACAATCTATGTACTGTAGATTATCTGGTTTATCCTTTTGTAAAGGTTTTCATTATAATTTTTTCTCTATTGCCATTCAGAAACTGTATGCAACCATTAATGGGAATCATCATGTCTTTCTTTTTTGCTTTCTAATTTGCAGCTTAAGAGAGCATTGAGAGGAATCAAGGTAGAAGTTAATCACGGAAAGAATCTTAGACGTTACAAGATCACTGGAGTCACAAAAGAACCACTCAGAGAGTTAATGTGAGCAAGTTATGCTATTGTTTCCCTTCTTTCCTTTATCATAAATTAATTCTTTTTTAAATGGCAAAAAGGCTTTTGCACATTAGTTTTGTTTGGTTCGTTTCTTGAATTAATAAATTTAAAAATTCTTTTCTGTTGTTATACTTGACTTGATTGCATGTAAAATGCTCAGGATCATAATTTGATTAATCTAACTATTGGATTTTGTTCTTTGGTATCTTTTAGGTTTACTCTTGATGACAAAAGAACAAAAAGCTCAGTTGTTCAATATTTTCATGAGAAATACAATATTGTGTTGAAGCATACACATCTTCCTGCTCTTCAAGCTGGCAGTGACAGTAAACCAATTTTTTTGCCTGTTGAGGTTTGTCTCTATTCCACTTTATCTTTTTATATTTATAATAATTGTAAACAGCAACTAGTTGTTTTTGTTTAGACTTGAATATGATTATTTATTTTTATTTTTTATTGCAGCTTTGTCAAATTGTTGCTGGACAGAGATATACAAAGAGATTGAATGAGGAGCAAGTAACTAATCTTTTAAGGGCAACTTGTCAGCGTCCTCATGATAGAGAAAACTCTATCAAACAGGTACCTTCGTAAAGTATTAATGTACTAATGTATGTTATGTATTTGTCTCATGACCAACATTTTGCCATTTGACAGGTTGTGAAGCAAAGTAATTTCAGCACAGACAAATTTGTGTGTCACTTTGGAATTCAAGTGAAGGAGGAACCAGCATTGCTTGATGCTCGGGTTTTGCCTCCCCCAATGGTATACATATTATTATGCTTGAAATAATTTGACAATTTTTATTTATAATATCTAAATGTCTTTTGTTACTGCAGCTAAAATATCATGGCACAGGTAGAGAATCATGTGTTCAACCCAGAACAGGTCAATGGAATATGATTGATAAGGTGAATCTTTGAATGCATTTTTTTGTTTTTAAATAAACTAATACAAACGTTTTAAAAATACTGCAGTGGCCTCTTTGAATGACCAAGTCTATTGAAGAGTATTATTTATCTTAGAAAATGTGGTACTTGTGTGTTCTTATTATGTTGCTAAGTAATCTAATAATGATTTTTATGTGACATTCATGTTCAATCTTAAAATTTATGTTAAGTTATTTTATCATTTGTATTGTCAATGTTCAGGTGAATGGACCTGTCATATATATGATAGATATGGGTGGTGTAATATAATGTAGTAAAAACAGTGAATTATTAGAATTAAATTAATTTTTAATTAGAGTATTGTAGGCCACTTAGTTCTATTATATAATTAATTATTTGTTTGCAGCAGAACAAAGATTTAGTCCCTTGTTATATTTTGTAGAAAATGGTTAATGGTGGCGCTGTGCAGCATTGGACTTGCCTCAACTTTTCTGGAAAAACAAACCGAGGTTTGGCAGCTTCATTTTGTCAAGAGTTGGCCAAAATGTGTAATAACAAGGGCATGGTAAGCTGTTAGTATGAGCCATTTGTTAGTGTGTTATTTTATGGTTACATTATTGATAATTTTCTTTTTTGTTTGGATTTTATGCCAGCGTTTTAACTTGGATCCTTTGCTGCCCATAACATCTGTTCATAGTAGTCAAGTAGAGAGTGCTCTTGGGAATGTGCATAAGCAGGCTATTGCAAAACTAGCAAACGAAGGAAGACTCGAATTATTGATCATAATTTTGCCTGATTTGAAGGGATCCTATGGTTAGTGCCTTCTATATTCAAACTGAACACCCTAATTTGATTTTATCATGTTAAATCTCTCGTTTTGGCAGGGAAAATAAAGCGTATTTGTGAAACTGAGTTAGGGATAGTATCTCAGTGTTGTCTTCCGAGGCATGTTTACCAGATGAAGCCACAATATCTTGAAAATGTGGCCCTCAAGATAAATGTGAAGGTTGAAGTTATCCAATAAATAACTTTGTTTTGGTATTTTTTTTTTGTTTTCTTTTAAATATTAAACCTGTCATTGTTTATATAGGTTGGTGGCAGTAACACAGTATTGAATGATGCATTTACTAGAAGAATTCCTCACGTGTCTGACTTACCAACAATAATCTTGGGTGCAGATGTAACACATCCACAGCCAGGGGAAGATTATAGTCCTTCTATTGCTGCAGTAATTTCCCTTTTCAGCACTATTTGCAGTTTTTTTGATTGGGTACCATTTTTAATTTGTTTAATTGTTGAATGTTGGTATAGGTAGTTGCATCAATGGATTGGCCTTATGTAACAAAGTACAGAGGAGTTGTTTCTGCTCAAACTCACCGTGAAGAAATCATCCAAGATCTTTATAATACACATGAAGATCCTGTGAGGGGAAAGACACATTCGGGAATTATCAGGTACTGGGGACACGGGATTGATGTGGTATTTCTGCTCAGACTCACCGTGAAGAAATCATCCAATTGCTTTTCTTGCCTCTGTTTTTTCAGGGAATTACTTCGTGCTTTCCGTTTATCAACTAAGACTAAGCCAGAGAGGATTATATTCTACAGGTTGGATTTGGTTTTAACTGAATTGTTCTTTTTATTTTACATTTTAATTTAAAATTTATTTTTCAATTGCTCAACAGAGATGGAGTAAGTGAGGGCCAATTCAGCCAGGTTTTGCTGTACGAGATGGATGCAATACGACGCGTATGAAGAACTGCCTTACTGCTCTTCTTGTTCAGGATTTATTTATTTTCCATGTTCATGAATATTGCTTTGATATTTCTTGTTTTAGGCTTGTGCCTCACTACAAGAAGACTATATGCCCCGTGTTACTTTTGTGGTGGTCCAGAAAAGACACCACACAAGGTTATTTCCTGCAGAACACGGAAGTCGTGATCAGACAGATAAAAGTGGAAATATATTGCCAGGTTTTGTATCTCTCTTGTATTTGGCTGTATTGCATTTCACATGCCCCCCACCCCATCTAAAATTATTAATTTTGTGTACTTTATTGTTAAAGGGACTGTCGTGGACACTCAAATATGCCACCCTCGGGAGTTTGATTTTTACCTCAACAGTCATGCTGGAATACAAGTAATACAGTACTCTAAGATGGATCAACTTTAGTATGCTATTTTATTCTTCCTAAGGCATTTGACAGGTTCTCTATTTTGATTCTGCTATTTATGTTTTTGCAGGGAACTAGTCGACCAACACATTATCATGTGCTGTTCGATGAAAATAACTTCACTGCTGACGAGTTGCAAATGCTTACAAATAACTTGACTTATACGTAATTCTCCTTCTGCACTGCTGTTTTTTGCTATTATTATCACTAATTGCCATTATTATTTCTCTACTACTATTATCAATCTAAAAAATAAGTATTTTATTTTCAGGTATGCAAGGTGTACTCGATCAGTCTCAATAGGTTTCACACTCAAATTTTTTTCTATTCCATATATGATCGTGCACATATTATCATAATTTCATTCGGAGTTTATTCTATTTTTGCAGTTCCGCCTGCATATTATGCACATTTGGCTGCCTTCAGGGCTCGCTATTACATGGAAGGTGAAACATCAGATTCTGGTTCTGCAAGTGGAGGCCGGACTGCTAACTTTGAGGTTAAATTGCCTTCGGTTAAGGAAAATGTGAAAGATGTGATGTTCTTCTGTTGAAGGCTGTGGTATGCTTTTGTGAAGATGGGTTTGCTTTTATGAGATGCTTTTTGTGAAGATTGGGGTGGTGGGGGTATTGATATGAGATTAAGTTTGTTTTTGGGCTTTATAGTTTTTTATAAACATTTTGCTATCTTTTTCTTAATTTTAGTTGCTGCTACATGCAAAGTTCAGTTATATACAAAGTTCAGTTAGCTTTTCGGTCCAAATATCTTGGCGTCGTTCCTAGTATCATTAGAGTTGCAATTTTTTGCAGGCTGGATGACGGATGGGAATTTAATCTTTACTATAATCATGCATTTGAAGTTTCAGATAGTTTACAACTTAAACAACATTTTAGCGAAGAATTGTAAGGAATAAGCGGTAAACAGAGCGTTGTGGGTAGAAAAGTTGAGCAATAGGAAATTATGGTCAACTTGTAGGAAAGGCAATGTTCCGTCAGCTTGTTATATTAATTTATTTAAATAGTAATTATTAGTTATGTTATAATTATAAAATGAAGTTTAAAGTTGTAGTTCTAATAAAAAAATAATATATGATGTAGACGATGAAGGACAAGGTGACAAAAATGCAAACGCGTTCAACTTTTAAGACTACATTTAATCTTCTTTAAATAGAAGATGATATTGATTTGTACTTTTGTTATGATCGTCATTTGGCTATTTAATTGGTACACTTGTGTTGTAATTTGATTATTTGGTAGAATTATTATTAAAGATTATTAGTATATTTCATGTTGTCTTTTTTTCTTTTTGCAAAGAGGAGAACCAAACTTGATTCTTCACACTGAAAACTTCACATGTACATGTGTCCTTTTTTTTTTTTTTTTTTTTTAAAGATGAACTAGCTCGTCAGTTCACTTCTTGACCGGGTGGATCAGAATGTTCAACTCATCAAGCCAAAGCAAGCTAGTCCGTCCCATCCCAATTTTTGCGGGTCAAAATGAACTGAGCAAGCCTATTTTGTCATTCTACCAACTTTGTTGGTTATCTAAATTGGCAATGGTATCATGGTGAAATTGCAAGACAAATAGAGCATAAGTTTCATAGTTATTCTGCTTTGACACCCTTTGACACGCATAAATTTCATAGTTATAGCGCATAAATTGAGGAATGTTACTTAACAGCTTCTTTGCTTATAGTTTGTTGTGTTTTCTTTGGTGGTGGCTGGTACCAAATATCCTGTTGTGAACATTCTAATGTGTTCAGTGTAAAAATGTAAATATTGGCTTTGTTTCACCAAACAAATTGAGAAGTGAGTTTTATGTTGTGACTTGTGAAGCCATTCGTATTACCAATTTTTTATTCTTTTTAAAATCTATGGCTGTTATTAACGGCTGTGGTAATTGATAATTGGTGGCATATTTCAATTGTTTCACGTAAATTTACATTGCATAACAGAGTAACAAGACAAAGAGCCAACTATTTTAATTTATATCCTCGTCTGTGATTTGTTCTACATAAATTATAATTTTTCACTTCTTGAAGTTTTGTAAACTAGAAAATAAAAATTAGAATGAATATTAAAAGAGGCTTCAAAAAATACTAGAAAATAACACCCACATTTCTTAATTTTTCTTTTCTTTTTTTAAGTTAGCATCAGTTCCATTGGATTAAAAAGATTGTCGTGAAACCTGCAGTTCCAAAAATTATTTGGTTAATTTTGGTCGGATTTCTACTGATGCTAACGACTATTACTATCACTTTTCTGTCTCTCTAATCTTCATTTTCTTCATCATATGGGATCTAAGTTGCATGTAAAAAATAAAATGAGGAAACTAGGACGCTACAATAACGAAATAATAAAATGAGGTCTGTGTTTTCTTCATATGATGAGTGTTAGGCAACAAGTTCTATTCTATCACTACTTCTAAAGTCTACCATTAAAGCTACAAAAAAAGACTAATAAAATAAACTTCACGAAGAGAGATAATTTGATAGTGGGAAAGGGGTGGGGTTGTATAAATAGCTTGATATTTTCTAAGCTTCTTTCCAATCTTTCGGCTCATGCATATTTTATGCAAGTTGGAATTATCAACAAAGTTAAATTTTGCCTATAAAAAAAGGATCGATAATCCAAAATTAATCTTAAAACTAACTTTGTAAGGGCAAGGGTAGATGATATGGAGAATCAACCTTGGAAAAAAGACCTTCATATTGAAGGTATGACTATGTGGCCTTACCATCGATCTTGAGTTTTTACTTAGTAGTTAGTACATAGACAACAATGTGGCAGTAAAGGTGACTGATGATTTGGTTTGCCGTGCAGTTTGATTTGAATTTTAGAAGAGAATTCATCCGAACCAAACAAAAAGTAACATGTGATTCAAAAGTTTAATTTAAACCAGCGTTTTAAAACTCAACTCGAACCAACAACCGGTTTGACCAAGAATTGGTCTTGTTGACATTTCGTTTTATTAATTAGATTTTTGATTTAAACATGACCTGGAAATGATGTCATTGTAGACGTTTCAGTGCTTTTTTTTTCCTTGAAAAAGTTGTACACAAGTATGATGTCATTGTAGACGTTTCAGTTTTTAATGTCAATGCATATTTTTGAAATACTATTATTTACTATTTGGTTCCCAATTAAGGAAGATTGAAAGATGATAAAGTAATAAATGTGTAAATAAGTACAAATATACTTCATTTCAGACAAGTGTGATAATTTCAAAACTCTAAAAATGAGGTATAACTTGTATCTTCCTTTCAAATTTCAATCAATAATCAAGTTAATTTACAATGTTACAAGAATACAAAATCCCTGACAGACATGTCTGACAAAAAAAAAGTGACTTACATTACATAAGCACATGAAGCTAAAATAGACAACCCTATTGTGTAGAAAGAAAACACAAGCGGCAATATCCAAGTAGTAACGTGTGGTCTTGACGATTGCCACAAATATAGAGCAGCAAGAGAATATACATGGCAAAAAAAGAATATCAGTTCCAATTCTGCATGCTACAAAATTAGTGTTATGTGCATGAAGAGAGCAAGGAAGAGTGTCTTTATCAACATGTGAGGCCCATCACGTAAAGAAGAGCTGCCACTCAGCTCTCCTGCGTCCACAAACTCACTTCTGCCCCTACCAGCTGATGCAGATACATTAACCGGCAATGAACCTATATTAATGGATTTAAATTGAAAAAAAAAAACATATTAGAATATGTTGTAGCCTAAAACACATACAATGCAACACAACCCTAAAGAAGCAGCGCTGGTCCAATGGTGAGTAAGACCTAAAACAAATCGAGTGATATTTTTTTACTTCAAATTAGAGAGCTATATGTCAGACCTTATTGCTAATATATGTAGCTTTATAAAAACTAATAACAAATAATTTTTTGGTGGTGAGACTAAAGCTTGAGCTTTAGTAGTCTTATCTTGGAACGGTTATGCAAAAAAGACTCTTCATAAGTAAAAGAAATCGTGATTTACACATGCTGTTCGCTATGTGTCTTCAGTGTAGTGTAGGTGAAACTTACAATCATAGTTAGCCCATCCAATGCGTTGACCAGCAAGATCATAGACAAAAATTTTGTCTTTTAATACGAGGTCTGCAGCAAAAGAGTGCAATGTTGTCAGTATCATAATCTTGAAGAAAAACATAACATGATAGTTATCTGATAACAATAATTTACAGACAAGAACAATATTTTTTATAATTGATATTCTGGAAGATTAAGAACATGCAGTTATTAGTTCTAGTGTTTAAGCCCCAACAGCAGCAAGAATGTAAGGATTACTATTTGATTCTATACTATTTGTTGGCATATATAAAAAATTAATCAACATAAGGATTTTCTTTCTAAATATAAGCTTTAAGATCCAACAATTGTTATTTGAACTTCAACACATGAAAAACTTATTTTTATGTATCCTTATGATATATCACCATAAAATAGCATGGATATAGGACTAAAGTTTTCAAACTAGCATCATACCTCCTAGAATAGTTATACTTTGACCCGAAATTTTCTGAAAGCCAATACACCACACTGACCCCTCACCCTGCAACACACAGGTTAATGTCCTTGTACGAGTGAGATAACATGCAAAATAGACAAATTAGAGAATGTGTAATAGTAAGATGCATAGAAAAAATAAAGGCAGATATTTAGTCGATGCAGCAGCCAAAAATGTTCAGAATAGATAACCGGAGTTGCTTTGAGATGTGTGCTAAACTTTCCCAATGATAAAAGCTCATTTTTAAAAATGAGAATTAGAAGAGATGTAAGGGAGAAGGAAAGGCATTGAAAATGATAAAATTTTAAAATTATAACAACTACAAAAGGAACTTTTACAGCAATTGCTACTGCAGGATAATTTTGCAATACCACAACAAATTATTAGATATCTAAATCTATCGATATATTCGCAGATCATGTAATCCAGACATTAATCCTTTGAAAAATGAATAAAAGGAAACTAAAGCTTGAATACTTACGATAAAATTCTGCTGCATAAGGTAATCCTGTGGTCGTAAAACCAGAGATGCACCACCAGCGAAGTTCAGACTTACTTGCGGAAAAATGTCAACATTGCTAAAAACAGAATAGCCAGAAAGAGATAGATAAAGAGTGTCAAAATCTTCTATTTTTAGAATCCAAACATGAATAGAAGAATGTCAGAAATCAACAAAATATGTATGAACAGTTAAGCTTAACCTGGAGGTGGTTATTAAGTAACACTGATTTCCCCTGGAAAGAACACTGCGTACAGATTGTGGAATAACAGCTGCAATCTGCATCAACAATAATTTTGCTGTTAATTATTGATAAATTTCCTAAAAAGGAAAATAAGATCACTATTGCTAATCACACATTAAGAATCAAAGCATTATCTATTATTGATCAATTAGATGAAAAGAAATTACCTAACAGAACTCACCGCAATGACAAAAGGATTGTAAGCCTCTTCGGCAAGGTATGCCAAAGTTGTTCCGGAATCAACAATGGTACCTCTGTTGTTTGATGTAGCAAAAACTGAAGGGGCAATCCGCACAATTTGGCCATTAACAGAGATGCTCTGCAGATTTAAATTGTAATGAGGCCTGAAATATTTCCCAAGGAAGCAATTAGTCTAACAATTTTTCACAAAGAATATTCTTCCAAAGCCATTCCCAATACAAATATGTTTAGTAATATATTTGGACTTTAAAATTCTTATTCAACTTCTATATAATATGTAAGTAAGCAATAATGAATGCAAATTTTTGGTAAAAATAAAAATCAGTAACCATGATAGAGTTCTAAAATCCAAATTTGTGCCTGAATTTATCTATAAATTCCTAGTGAAAAAAATAAAAGCACTACATGTACCAAAGGACACCTATTAAGCAGTGGAAGGAAGGTTAAGATCAATAAACTAAGTTTTGCTGACTTGAGGTAAAAATCACACTTTATACAAATAGAAATCAATTTAAGAGTATCAAAAGCTTAAACAAAAAGTACATTGCAGATATTGAAAATGCTTTGACCTTACACAAGGCACCTTTCCAAGAGCAGGCACCCAAGTACATTGCAAATATTGAAAACACTACTGCATTCATCCCATAGTTCTATAGATGTTAATTGGTACAGTGACAAAACCATCAAAGTCCCATATAATCTTCAGGTGAACAGTTTCACAATCATATTCCTAACCGGTGTGCTAGATATTATAAATTGATTTTATTTATTTGTCTTATTAGGTTCCCAGGAACTAAGAAAAGAAGCACCATCAACTTATCAACATGCTTTTTCCATCTCATACAAAAGATCAACAGAACTCAACACTTGACCAAAAATTTTGATCTTCATGTCAAAGAGATAATCTAAAGGATAAATATCAACAGAACTCCATTAAGCAGCACTACATTTACCAAAGATTTCAGCCGAGGAAACAGCATGTATATAGCACACAACAAAACCACAAATAAATAATTGATATAAAGAAATTGAAACGTAGCATATACTCTAACAAATGAACGTACTGTGATGGAACAAGTGGACTATAAACTATGTTTGGCTCCACAATTTCACCAAGAACCAATACACCACCACCACTATTATCTCCTTTCAGGCAATGGGAGAACACTCTTGGTGCTATTCCTTGCGACGAGAGTTGCGAAATGACAGACATGCCTTGTTGTCCAAATCCAAATATCCCATCAACTGCTCTCTCAGACTTTGTTAAGTCCCCAGTCTGCAGGATGCTACAACTGTTCCACAGCACAAAATTATAAGGCAATGCTTTCCAATTTTAAACTAACATATACATGGGAATGCTATTTTGAACCATTTCAGACTCACAATACAACAACAACAAAAGCCTTATCCTACTTGACGAGGTCGGTTATTTCTAACTCATGATAGCTCACCCAAAAACTACAGATGCTGAAGAATTTGTTGTCAAGGTTCCCTCAAAAATACTAGCAAAATGCATCAAGTCTGAGACATAATAGCCTGATGTCCCACTACCATCTCCATACTGAAATGTGTAAGTGCACTGGTTGTTCCGACCGGAACAGCTTGCATCCGAGGTCTGTACTCCACTCCTGCACCTTCGGTCCAAACAAGAGATCAATGAAGATGTTGACGAACTCCCAGGGTCAAAGTAATTGAGCTGAATCTGCAACCAAATCCAACAATGATGATACTCAATTAGTATTCGCAAATCCCAAAAGTACATTGATCATATTGTCATACAACAGAGTACTGAATTAACTATAACTAACTAATAAATAAGGAACAGGGAAATTAAATTTACTTGGAGCCCACTTGTCTGAGGACAACCGTTGCAGGACCCACAACTAACCCAGAGAACATCACTGCCAGTGTCAATCTGCACATACAATTCCCTTGGTGGAGTACCCAATTTCACCTTTGTATAGTAAAGCCTGTGGAAAAATTCACAAATTTTAATATATAATTTTTTCCCGAATAATAAAGCATTGAATTGAGAGCAAAAAACATTAAGCAAAACAACAAGGATTGGAATTGGAAAGGAGAGAAATTCAAAAAGCATAGATTCTTCTACCATTCAAATTTTATATTAAAAACATTAAAAAAGAAGCTCAGAATTAAGAGCCACACATGACGAAAATAATAAATTTGGTGACACACACGAGAGAAATTGAGCACAAAAAAGCAAAATTTAAAAAAGGGGTTGATAGAATTACCCGACTTGTGAGGGATCGAAGGTGCCTTTGACAGGGAAATCTACGACGTAGTTCGTAGACTGCAACATTCTACGATGTCTGAGGCTGTCCCTCGCTCTGAGCTCACTCAATTCCACCCCATCATTCGAAGGGAACGCTCTTTCCAGCGTCAGGGTCACCGGAGACCCGACAACCGCCGACAGAACCACGGCGGCGAAGAGAAAAGCGGCGGCCACCGCTTCCATTTTTGTGTCGGTTGGAAAGAGTGGAAGAAGAAGAGGGAAAGCGAAGCGGAATTGAGACAGCGACAGCGACGCTAATGGAGTATGAGAACAAAAAGCAATGCGGCGCAGAAATTTGTGGTGTTGTTGTTGCAGTACTTCATGATCGTGATTCTAGAGAGAGAAAGAGAGCTAGAGAGAGAGAGAGTGTGTGTTGTGTTCTAATCTCAACGAACCTGCTAGTTACTTGCTGGTTGCAAATTTCGTTCACAAACACTAATTATGGATTAAGTAAAGTTACTAGGCAGTATTATTTTGATTTAATTACAAAATCCATCTGCTTATTTTATTTATTATATTAAATTGGTGATATATTATGTCTCAGATTTTATTTTAACAGTTAAATCTCAAATTAAAAATAAAACTTATATAAAAATACATACTCTGTTAAAATAGAATTTAAATTTATATATTATATTTTAAAGGATAATATATAAAATTATCCAAATATAATAAATTTAAATTTAAATTATTTTTACATAAAATTTATATTAATATTATATTTTACATCAAATATTTAAATAAGCAGTAAAATAATATGTTTTTTATTTTAAAGATCATGCTTCTAAGTAGAAATTATTTTGTTAATCAGTCATATGAGAATTCTTTCTCAAAAATAAAATATTCATCCATATGTTTATCATAAAAAAAAAAATCTGTATTTCACATATATATTTTAAAATTTGTGATTTATAATTATGATAAAAAAAATTGAAAATAAAAAGAAAATTTTCAATTTAGTTGTGAAACAATAAATTTAAATACAAAAATAAATTTATTAACGTTCTGCATATTTAAAAACAAAAATAATTATTTATTCAAAATATAATTTATTTATTTTTTAATTCTGGTCAGCATAATATTGTAATAAATATTTATAAAATAAGTAAAGAATCATAAGTTAAAATAAATATAATAATAAGTATAATATTAATTAATATTTATTAACACTTTATACATTTACTAACAAAAATAATTATTTAGTCAAAGAAAAAGTTCGTTATTCGAGCATCTAATCTAATTAAATAAAATAATATAAAATTTATAAATAATTGTTTTGGTTGATTTCACATTGCATTGAATCAAAAGTTTTGACGGTTCAAAGGAAATACACATGCCAATAATATTAATTACAATTTAATGCTTCCTAAACTAAAAATTGGTTCTATAATATTAATTACAACAATTAATGAGTGTAAATTTTGCCCTAATTAATTGTTCAGAATTATTCAAAATTTGAATTTTAAAATTTATTATAGCCAGCTAAAAAACGTAAACTTAATGTGAAGCAATTAAGGCAATTTGTCTGCCAACAAATGCATTTATACTAATTTACTAGTGGGACAAAGTTTAATTATGTGAAATGCTTAATATGATTTTTTTAATGATTGTCAAAGTAAATTTTTTAATATATTAAAAATAATACTAAAAACACAAAAAAAGCTGCATTTACATTTTATCTTTATCTTTATTTTCAATCAACATAACAAATTCAAAGAATTTAATTAGACTTTGGTATATATTGATTAGGTAAAGAAAATGTATTGTTTTCAACTAATAATTATTAAAATAATTTAAACAAAAATAT